>NC_090657.1:89467662-89694557 GCF_040937935.1 Hyperolius riggenbachi
CTGTTTACTTGCAGTACTGAGCACTAACAAGCACCGGGCCGGTACAGGTGACCAGCCGACAGGCGGCAAATTCTCCACCTTCAGCTTCCCATATAAAGGAGCCTTTAAATAAAAGGAAGAGAGCATACCCTAAACAAACACAACATCACCCCATCACAAAACACGCACCCACCCGACTAACACCCACCCACACACACACACACACACACACACACACACATGGACAATGGTCATAGGTACTTGTTACATTTATTCCTTTAAAACAGAAGATCACAGTGCTTTACCTAGTAAATTACCTTTAATAAATAACAACTTCTAAAATTCCACTTATATCCACCACGTGTCACACAAACATTGTAC
Source organism: Hyperolius riggenbachi (assembly GCF_040937935.1). NCBI lineage: Eukaryota > Metazoa > Chordata > Amphibia > Anura > Hyperoliidae > Hyperolius > Hyperolius riggenbachi. The sequence continues at coordinate 89,468,023 of NC_090657.1, forward strand.
AAATGGTCAGCTACTTTGCGCAGCTGAGCCATGTGCCAATTGCCTCCAATCTTCATAGTGCCTGAGCATCGCCAGGTGTCCCGAGGCAGAACATTATGAGGATTCTTGGCATCAGCACGGAACTCAGCCATGATTTGTCTGGGAGATCTACCAGGTCAGGTAACAGGCAGGCAGCAGGCAAGGCATGTATGGCAGGTATAGTGATTGTGGTGGGGTAGTGGTCACTATGATCAAATATATGTTTATAGCGATCACAGGGTCAGTAGCCAATGGATATGCCTCTTGATCTGTGAAGCGACATCACATGAGAATTGTATCTCTTATTTTGAGATTATGCAATCACAACAGGACAACGAGAACCATGCATGGTAAGTGAAATCTTCATTCTGCCAGAGTTAACAGAACACAATGAAGATGTAGACTCCAATCAATATGGTCCTGAAGAGGTTGTCAGGGCCGGATTTCTGAAAAGGCCACAGAGGCCCGGGCCATGGGCGGCTGTAGCCCAAGGGGGCACATGGACATGAAAGAGAGGCTGCTACACATGCAAGAGGAGGCTGAAAATGGAGAGCAATACTTAAAAAAGGACAACTGATGCCCAAGGAGGTGTTCTTGAAAGAGAGGGGTTGCATACATAGATGATACACATGGAAGAGGGTGCTGCCCATGGAATAGGAGGGGCGCTGCTGCACATGAAAGGATGAAAGGGGAGATACAATACCTGGCCTAGGGGCAAAAATGTATAAATCAGGTCTTGGAGGACGTCAAGTCTGTTCTTATACTTCAAATACAGGCAGCAGGGCCATTGCTACCTGTCAGGCAAAGGGGTCAATTGCCCCAGGACCTTTGAGCTCTACAGACCCCCAACCAAGCTGCAGACCCCCCCCCCCCCCCACACACACACACACACACACACACACACTCCCTGGGGCCTCTGCACAATTTGTGGCTGGATTACAACTTACCCTGCATCCTTTGGTTCGCCAGCTTGTGGGGGGTATTTGGGGGCAGAATTTGCTGGGAGGGGTCTTGAGGGGTCCTCAGGTTGCCTTTGCATTGGCGCCCCATTGGGGCTTGATGCAGCCTTGTATACAGCTAACTAGAACTTAATGTTGCTTTTGACAACCAGGTGGTGTAGGTTGTTCTGGGAAACATTTGTCCTTAGCCATAGATTCTGGAGAAAAGCATAGTTATGAAAATTGGTACAATTCTCCCTGTAGCCTGGCTTGCATGACAGGATGTAGCGTGCTGTGCTCACAGATCATGCTTCCTGTGTTGTACTCACCATTAGTGGCTTCCTTAATTCTCGTCTGACAGCAAAAATAACCACAACACTTACATGACTGTAAGTGACAGTGTAAAAATTAGGGGTTGGAAGTGACCTTGACATCTTTGCTGCAGTAGTTTTATCTATGTTTATAACCAAACTTTGCAAAGCTATAATAATCAATAATGTTTGCTCAATGCCACCTCTGCCACATAGAGTAATGCATTTGCCCATCACTAACAGAGCTTGCAAAGATAGCGCTCGTTTCCTCCAACTGCGCTGCTAAAGCAGTACAGCTTAATGAGAACAAAATACTGCGGAAGTGCAGCGTAGCATGCGCTGATAACTTACACACGTTCCTTGTAGGTAACGGCCGCTCCACTCGTCCCGCCCTGACGGGTCCAGTGGCTTTAATGGATGTGATCCCAGCACTTTGATTGGCCCAATAGACAGCCTGTCATTTGACAAACAGACAACTGGGCCGATCTATGTGTAGGGATCACGTCCTAGAAAGTCACTGAACCCGATGGAGCTCAGGGCGGGACGAGTGGAGCGGCCGTTACTTACAAGGAGCGTGTGTAAGTTATCAGCACATGCTACGTTGCACTACCGCAGTATAGCGTGCGCTGAGCTCACTCTCCTCTCATTAAGCTGTGTAGCTTTAGCAGCGCAGCTTGATGAATCAAGCCCTTAATTTGGTAGATGGATATGCATTGTTTGACACAGCAGAGCAGTCAGGCCCAGATTTACATCACAGGAGCCTATAGGTACAGATGTCCTGGCACCCTAGACTTCACTCTCCATGAACCTACAAACCCCCACCAAACTGCACCCCACGTGTGCTGGCTGTCCCAGCTGTCACTTCTCCCTTACTTCTCTTGCCCATATTTAACTACAGGTGTCCCTTAGCATTAGGTAGCCAGAGATACTCATAGTATTCTTTAGCTAGTGGTGCCCCGACTGAAGGGAGATCATGTCTGTGGAATGCTGAGAGCTGGGTGAGTAACTTCTCATTTACACTCTCATCAGGACTCTACATAGAGAAGGAGGGAGGGAGGCACTCGAGGAGGGAAGTGAGCCGTCTTTTCATCATTAGGCGCCTGTAGGCAAGTGCCTACAGTGCCTTATGGTAAATCTGGCCCTGAGAGAAGTCTTGCTATATTCTCAGAGAGGGGAAAATAATCTGGGTGCAAAAATCCACTAGCATTTGTTTAGAAGCCCAGGGCCCACTATCACCAGCCGCTCCCTAACTGAAAGGATCCTAACCCTGACCACACACACATACAAACACACACACACCCATTGTATGTAAGTTCATGGAAAAACAACAAAACATAGTAACTTACAGTAACTGTCCCTCAGAGGGGCTCACAATGTACCGTAATATTTATGAAAGGAACTGTGTGGTAGAGATACATAGAAGGTCTAGCATTTCAAATCAATGAAAAGATTTCTAATCCAGATAGGTAATATGCACATGTTCATCACATAAAAAGAGGGCTGGTCATATATGCCTCCTACACACAGGAGTGAACAGTCAGCAGATGATATATTGATGAATAAATCCTGATTCCTGGATGTACTAGAACATGCTTTATCTGATTGGCGATGTGGTCTCGATAACTTCCACTTTGTGCAGTGCGTGTGTGTAGGCGGAAGGACAAATGTTTCCAAAACAGATAACGAAAGTGACAGGCATGACAATAGAGCATTCTTGCTATCAGACATCTTTATTGAAAGTGAAGATAAACAGCACATACTGGTTGATGCTTCACTACAGTCATAACAGTGGGGTACTTAAGTGAAGAGTGAATATCAATTGAGTAAACAATAGGCTATGCAAAGTAGTATATAGAAAATTCAATACTAAAATCATACAAATTAACCAGAGAAACAAAAGAGCGTTCTTATTTGCTTCATCGTCTTAAAATGCAGCTGTGTGCCTCCTTTACAGAAGAACTCCAGTGAAAATAATGTAATAAAAAAGTGCTTCATTATTACAATAATTATGTATAAATGATTTAGTCAGTGTTTTCCCATTGTAAAATCTTTCCTCTCCCTGATTTACATTCTGGCATTTATCACACGGTGACATTTTTACTGCTGGCAGGTGATGTCAGTGGAAGGAGATTCTGCTTGCTTTTTTGGCAGTTGAAAACAGCTGTAAACAGCTATTTCCCACCATGCAATGAGGTTCACAGACAGGTAACTGTCAAGACCATGGTGGTCATGACATCACAGTGTGGGAGGGGTTTCACCACAATATTAGCCATACAGACCCCCCTGATGATCCGCTTTTCAGAAAAGGAAAAGATTTCTCATTAGAAAGGGTGTATCAGCTACTGATTGGGATGAAGTTCATTTCTTGGTTAAGGTTTCTCTTTAAAAGAGAAACTATTTATGAAAAATGTAATAATTAGCTTTATCACATCTGTTTTTTTCCACTGCGTTGAGGTGTAAGTACTTAAAGTGGAATAGAACACTGGCATAACATTTAAAGGGAACCTTAACTGACAGGGATAAGGGTGTTTCCTTTTAAACAATGCCAGCTGCCTGGCTTCCTACTGTCTGCTCCCTCCCTAACAAACTAGATGAACTCCGTCTCCTCGTTGAGAAGAAGGAGTTCAGCAGTGGCACCCCTATCCTCTGTTTCACAGAAACGTGGCTGCATGATGACATCCCAGACAACGCCCTTCACCTTCCGGACTTCAGCCTCATCCGGGCCGACCGTGACCCCAACCTCTCGGGTAAAAAGAAGGGTGGTGGCATCTGCTTTTACATCGGCCAGTCATGGTGCCCCAACTCATCAATACTTGCCAGGAAGTGCTCCCCTGAGATTGAACTTCTAATTGTCAACTGCAGGCCAAAATACTCGCCCAGGGAATTTTCCTCCTACGTTCTTGTTGGCGTGTACATACCACCTGACGCCGAAGTCAGACATGCCCTGCGTGACCTCAGTGACGCCATTACAAAATGGGAATCAACCCTTCCTGACTCGCTGTTCATTGTATTAGGCGACTTCAATAGGGCTAACCTCCGCCAGGAGCTTCCTCGCTTTCACCAGCATGTGGCCTGCCCCACCAGAAATCAGAACACTCTCGATCACTGCTACACAGTGCTGAAGGATGCCTACAAAGCCATACCAAGGGCAGCGCTAGGCTCCTCGGACCACTCTCTCATTCATCTGATCCCCACCTACAGGAGACGCCTGGAGTCAGCAAAACCTGTTCTCAGATCCACCAAAGTGTGGTCAAGCGAGGCCAAACTCCAACTTCAGGCATGCTTCGACTGCACTGACTGGAAGGCCATGGAATCTCCAAACCTTGACGAGTGGGCGGATAACATCTCCTCATACATCAGCTTCTGTGAAGACTTTTGCGTACCAACCAAGACCGTCAAAGTCTATCCGAACAATAAACCGTGGTTCTCCAACAAACTACGGAAACTGCGGAGGAGCAAGGAGGTGGCGCACAAGTCCGGCAACCAAGTGGAATATAAGTCAGCAAGGAACAACCTGAAGCGAGAACTGGGAGCCGCAAAGAGGGAGTACGCAGAAAGGATAAGATGCAACCTGCGATCAAATTATATACGAGCTGTCTGGAAGGGGCTTAAAGCCACCACAAACTATAAGCCTCCCCCACAACACGCAACACCCAGTACTGAGCTAGCCAAGGACCTCAGCAACTTTTACTGCAGGTTTGAGGACCTGGAGGCACTGGGGGAGCCAGTAACAGCACCGGCTCACCCCTCTCCTAGCGCAGATTATCTCTCAGTCTCAAGCCTCCCACCTCCAGCCGTGAGCGAGGCCGATGTCCTCTTCCACCTGTCCTCGCTAAACCCCAGGAAAGCCTCTGGCCCAGACGGCGTGTCACCAGCCTGTCTGAAAACCTGCTCACACCAGCTGGCACCCATCCTCACTTCCATATTCTCCAAATCCCTCCAGGTCGGCAAAGTCCCTGCATGCTTCAAAAAGTCTACCATCATCCCTGTCCCCAAAAAGCATGGTAACTCCGACCTCAATAACTACAGACCAGTGGCCCTGACATCCAACATCATGAAAACCCTTGAGAGAGTCGTCTTGTCACACATCAAGCTTATCACCTCCCCCCAAATGGATCCGTACCAGTTTGCATACAGGGCGAACAGATCCACTGATGATGCTGTCAACATCTGCCTTGAGCTCACATACGACCACCTGGACAAACCTAACACATACGCCAGGATTCTACTACTGGACTTCAGCTCTGCCTTCAACACCATCTGCCTTCGCATACTGCAGGACAATCTTTCAGAGCTAAATGTCCCTCCCACACTCCGTGGGTGGATCACAGACTTCCTGACTAACAGAACTCAAGTCATTAAGCTTGGGGAGGTCACCTCTCAGCCGCGGACAACGAACACGGGGGCCCCACAAGGCTGCGTCCTGTCACCGATCCTGTTCTCTCTCTACACGAACAACTGCAGATCCAAGGAAAACTCTGTCAAGGTCATCAAGTTTGCAGATGACACCACCATCGTTGGGCTAGTGACAAACAATGATGAGCAGGCCTACCGCCAGGAGGTTGACAGAGTTTGCCAGTGGTGCAGGGAGAACAGGCTGGTCCTCAACTCATCCAAAACTGTGGAGCTGATTGTGGATTTCAGGAAGCATGCCCCTCCCCCCCACCAATCTCTATCGATGGCGCCGAGGTCGAGAGAGTAGCCAGCGTTCGCCTTCTGGGCACCACCATCTCCAAAGACCTGAGCTGGAAGGAAAACACAGCCTTGACCCAGAAGAAAGCACAGCAGAGGCTTTTCTTCCTCCGCCAACTGAAGAAGTTCGGCATGGCTCAAGAGCTACTGACGTGCTTTTACACCGCCACCATCGAGTCCGTCCTCTGCTCCTCCATCCTAGTCTGGTACGCTGGCTCCTCCACCAGAGACAGATACAAACTTCAGAGGGTCATTAGATCGGCGGAGAGAATCATCGGCAGACCTCTACCTTCGCTTGACCTCCTCCACAACTCCAGGCTACGCTCAAGAGCACGGAGGATTGCTGGCGACCCCTCTCACCCTGGCCAGCGGTTCTTCAGCAGACTTCCATTAGGCCGTAGGTTTCGGGCCATCGCCACCAAAACCTCTAGGCACAGGAACTCTTTCTTCCCCTCAGCTGTCACCCTCCTGAACTCATTGACTCGCTCTGAGCCTAGCACTGGAGCTACATTGTGTTCCAGAACTGCACTCTGTTCATGAACTAATTATGAATCTGGACTTCTGCTTTAGCCATTGTTGACTTATGTGCTCTTCTTTTTGTTTTATCTACGACTCTCTGTTTACTGTAGGCCCTCTGCTATCTATAGTCTTATCCTTTATCCGTGAAATTGTACGTGCCAAATCCAATTCCGAGCACGACCCTGTCGTGCCTGGCGAATAAAAATGATTCTGATTCTGATCTCTTTGGCTGCAGTAGTGGCTGAGTCACACACCTGAAACTAACATGCAGCTAATCCAGTCTGACTTCAGTCAGAGCACCTGATCTGCATGCTTGTTGAAGGGCTGTGGCTAAAAGTATTAGAGACACAGGATCAGCAGGAGAGTCAGGCAACTGGTATTATTTTAAACGGAAAAATCCATATCCTTCTCAGTTTAGGTTCCCTTTAATAAAAATGTGTTTTCCTACTTTTTATTACCCATACAGTTACCATATTTGCTTTTGTGCACAAGTAATATTGCCAGTTTACAAATTACAAGGTCCCAAATTACAGTTTATCTTCTCTGAAAGCTGTCATTGCATTTATTGCATAGCTGCTGTATTTATATATTAAAATATATCTAGTGATCACTTGTCAGCTGCACACATACTAGAAGCAGACGGAGCTCAGTTTCAGCACTGCTGCTAATGATTACTAATTGTAACAAAATACACAGTGGCGTAGTGCTTAGCGCTCTCACCTTGCAGCACTGGGTTCCCGGTCCGAATCCCAGCCAGGGCGCTCTCTGCACTGAGTTTGTATGTTCTCCCTGTGTTTGTGTGGGTTTCCTACAGACACTCTGGTTTCCTCCCATATCCCAAAAACATACAAATAAGTTAATTGGCTTCCCCCTAAAATTGGCCCTAGACTATGATACACTAGACATATGACTATGGCATGTATTAGATTATAAGCCCCTCTAAGGGACAGTTAAGTAACACGACTATGTACTCTGTACAGTGCTGTGGAAGATGTTGGCGCTAAATAAATACTAAATAATATGTATTCCATTTTAGCCATTGACCTTGAACAAGCATGGAGATTTTCAGAGTTTTGTGAGTTGATCCCGCTTCTTCAGGCAATAAGGGAGTCGCTTAAGGACAATATTTCTATGCTGGGCGCCACCGTTTGCTAAGAGTTGTGATTGAACTCTTTATGTACACTGACCAATGTGCTGAATTGATTTTCACGCATATTTGCAACTTTTTACAGTATATCTTGTGTAATACTGTTTGTTATGAATGTTGTTTCAAACTTAGTTAGTGACTATAATATATTCTACTTTTTGACTGATAAAAAAAACAATAAAAACTGTTTGAACAGAAAAACTGCCTCATTTAAAGAGGAACTCCAGTGAAAATAATGTAATAAAAAAAGTGCTTCATTTTTACAATAATTATGTATACATGATTTAGTCAGTGTTTGCCCATTGTAAAATCTTTTAAATCCCTGATTTATATTCTGACATTTATCACATGGTGACATTTTTACTGCTGGCAAGTGATGTAGCTGCTGTATGCTGTTTTGGCAGTTGGAAACAGCTGTAAACCGCTATTTCCCACAATGGAACAAGGTTCACAGACAGGAAATTGCCAGAAGTACCTCTGTACTCAGAGGTTCTTGTGGGAGGGGTTTCACCACAATATCAGTCAAACAGCGCCCCCTGATGGTCTGTTTGTGAAAAGAAATAGATTTCTCATGTAAAAGGGGGTATCAGCTACAGATTGGGATTAAGTTCAATTCTTGGTCGGAGTTTCTCTTTGAAGTGACTCTGTAAAAAAGTTTCAGTCTGATTTCTTTTTATCCTATAAGTTCCTATACCTGTTCTAATGTCATCCAGGGCCGGATTTGTACTTTTTACCGCCCTAGGCCCATTGTCACCAGCCGCCCCCCCCCCCCCCCAACCATATCAATACACAAATGCAAAACACAACAACCCCCCCCCCCCCCTTATATCCCACCATTTAGCAGTGGGTCCCTCTCTGGTCGAATAGGTTTATTTATTGTGCAAGCGTGGCTGAGGACAAGTATGTCCACACTGGGAATGTGTAAGCGAGTTTGGTGCATGCCCAGTAGAACTAAGGCACGTAGCTGTTTTTATCCTTGCATTTCATTTTGCTGGGCATGTGCGGACCTTATTTGCACAGGCCCAGTATAGATACGGTCACGCTTGTGTACTGAAGATACCTATTCGTCCAGAGAGGGATACAGCACTAGAATAGTGGGGTATAGGGAGATATGGCTCTAGAGAATGTCCAGAGGCTCCCCACTACTAAGGGGAGTTTACAGGGAAGATGTCTGCCAGGGTAGGGTAAGAATAAATGGTCTAGCCAGGGTCAGTGTCTCCATAAGGGCAAACTGTAAACAGCCCCCAGCATGCCCCCCTCTATAGAGACACTTTAGCTTCCAGCATGTCCCCTCCTCTATAGAGGTACCACAACTCCCAGCATGCCCCTACCCCTTCATAAAGGCATTACCGTTCTCATCATACGCCTCCCCTCCACATAGGCACCACAGCTCCCAGCATGCTCCTCCCCTTCCAGAGGCACCACAGTTCCTAGCATGCCCCTCCATCTCCTTATAGTATCTGGTTGTCCCCCAGGGCCCCGGAGCTGGCTGCCAGGCCTCCTCCAATGTGAATTGAGACCAGGGGGTTACGCCAGTCAGCCCTAGGGGACAACTAAATACTACATGGAGGAGGAGCATGCTTGGAACTACAGTACCTCTATTGGGGGAGGAAGCACAGTGGTGCCTCTATGGAGTGAAGGGTGAAGCATGCTGGGAGAAAGGGTACCTCTACAGGGGGGGGGGGGGATGACATGCTGGGAGTAGTGGTGCCTCCATGGAGTGGGGGGATTGATGGGAGTAGTGGTGCCTCTATGGAGTAGGGGGAATGCTGGGAGTAGTGGTGCCTCTATGGAGTGGAGGGCATGCTGGGAGCAGTGGTGCCTCTATGGAGTGGGGAGGGGGAGCATACTGGTAGCAGTGGTGCCGCTATGGAGTGGTGAGCATGCTGGAACCACTGGTGCCTCTGTGGAATGGGGGGACATGCTGGGAGCAGAGGTGCCTCTGTGAAGTGGGGAGGGGGACATGCTGGGAGCAGTGGTGCCTCTGTGGAGTGGTATGACATGCTGGGAGCAGTGGTGCCTCTGTGGAGTGGGGGGACATGCTGGGAGCAGTGGTGCCTCTGTGGAGTGGGGGGACATGCTGGGAGCAGTGGTGCCTCTGAAGTGGGGAGGGGGGGCACGCTGGGAGCAGTGGTGCCTGTATGAAGTGGGGAGGGGGGACATGCTGGGAGCAGTGGTGCCTCTGTGGAGTGGGGGGACATGCTGGGAGCAGTGGTGCCTCTGAAGTGGGGAGGGGGCATGCTGGGAGCAGAGGTGCCTCCCTAAAAGTGGGGAGGGGGGACATGCTGGGAGCAGTGGTGCCTCTGTGGAGTGGGGAGACATGCTGGGAGCAGTGGTGCCTCTGTGGAGTGGGGAGACATGCTGGGAGCACTGGTGCCTCTGTGAAGTGGGAAGGGGGGGGGCATGCTGGGAGCAGAGGTGCCTCTGAAGTGGGGAGGGGGGCATGCTGGGAGCAGAGGTGCCTCTGAAGTGGGGAGGGGGGCATGCTGGGAGCAGTGGTGCCTCTGTGGAGTTGGGGGCAAGATGGGAGCATGGAGTGGTGCTGGGAGCAGTGGTGCTTCTTTAGACTAGAGGGGTATAGGACAAGCATGCAGTCACAGAAGCTACTTACAAGCAGGAAGTCACAAGCTGGCAGCTGCTGCAGTCACTGGATGCAGAAGTATTCCCAGCCAGTAATCCGATCCTCCAGCTTCCTGTACTGAGGTGCCTCTTCTCTGTGTATGGGAAAGCTGCACCCAGAGCCATGCTTCTCTGCCTCGGCTCTTCCCACCATGTGATGTGAAGCGAGCTCCAGTCCCTCTCGCAACTTCCGAGCAGCTGATGATCTCTCTTCCTCCCCAATGCTTTCCTGTCGGGACTCGGAAGGGAGGTGAGAAGGGACAAACAGCTGCTGTGGCCCTGCTGATTTCTGCACGGAGATCTCTCTGCCTGAGCCCTGGGTGTTTCCGACTTGCTATCTGTGTAGCCCCAGCGGTGTGGGAGATCTCCGTGCAGGGGGCGCAGCTGCTCTCTCTCCATGCGGTCCCAGCCGCTGTATAATACCTCTTCCACTCCTCCCCAGACTCCTCTCTGTAGCCGCCCGCTGGCTGCAAACACAGGCAGCAGTGTGCAAAGAGGCAGCTGTGGATTGAAACTGTGAACAGTCTGTTGCAAGTGGGGATAGGAAATGGCACCCGCGGCTCCCCACCCGCCCCAAACATTCTGGCGCCCTAGGAACCAGCCTTGGGGGCCTTTCCCTAAATCCGGCCCTGATGTCATCTGAATTACTGCAGCCTTTTCTAGTTGCACTGTCTCTGTAATATATCTAATCTTCTTTTCTTTGTCAAGCTTTGTCCACCCAGGGAGGAATGGGCTGCCTCTGTTGTAATGAATACAAGTTATGCACGCCCCCTGCAGGCTCTGTGTGCTTTGTTTACTCCTCACTCTCTGCTTTCAATTTCAGCTTGTCTGTGTGATGCAGTTTTGAGGCTGAGGGGGTAGGGAGATGCCTGTCACATGCTGCGAAACTTTGAGAAACCCAGACTGGAGCGCCGATAATTCACTATGTAATAAAAACTTGTAGTATACTGTAACATGATATATATATGACTTGATCACATTAACTATTGCACAAATTCAGAAAGAACTACCGGATTTACGAGCACGAGCGATACAAGCAGAAGCTGAACTTCGTGAAACTTTGACACCAGAGGAGTTTGCTAACACTAAGGAAAAACTTGATAAAACGATAAAAGACTTACGCTTGGTCATCCAGCAACGCAAGCGCACTAAGCTTGAGAGGGACCAGGAGGACTACCGTAGAAACGAGGTCTATCATTGGCAAGCCTCTAGTGGGCGGAGTTGGCGCACGACACGTACAGAACGCGCCTCGTCCTCCTCATCATTACCCACTTCCGGGTCTTCGTCTCCCTCTACTAGCCGTTTTTTAGGCCGTGGACGCCGCGGTCGTCGCAGCCGGAGAGGCGGAGACACCAGCACCGGGCCGGGCGCAAGCATCACAGGACCCGCTTCAGTTCCAGCATCATCTCAGGAGCCGTTAGAACGCCGCATCACGCGGAGCCAGAGGCGATGAATGCAGTCATGAATCTCTCTAGTGCTGACCTAACTACAGAGGAGGTACGTGTCCTTAACAAAGGGCTGGGATTTATCCCTAAGTGCACAATGGACACGTTTACCCTGAAACAAGATATATACAGGTTGTTTAGACAAATAAGACTCAAAACCCATTTTTTGTTACGCCCTGCTGTCACAAGAACTGTCTCCTATACCACATTGAATAGTAAACAATTCAACTTGTTTTCAAAAAGCCGTTTCATGCCTCCTACCACATATACAGGGGTGGAGATGTTTGTGAGTAAGGTGACAGGAGACGTTGAACGGTTACTTGCTAGCGACAAGAGGGACTTTTCTAAAAGTAACATTAATTTGGAGGAGAAGACAGCCTTGAATAATCTTAGCCAGCGGAGAGACATTATCATTAAACCCGCTGACAAGGGCGGGGCCCTGGTGGTAATGGACACCATTAATTATGAAAGTGAGATTATAACACAATTGTCTGATGTTAAAGTGTATCGTAAACTACCAGGTAACCCCGCCCCTCAGCTGAAAACAGCTTTACGCACTATTCTTGATGATGCTGTACGTAATCATGTAATTGAACGTGACCTAAGTGATTATCTTTTTGTACAAAATCCTATAACACCAGTGTTATATACACTTCCTAAGGTACATAAACATCCTACTAGACCACCAGGGCGTCCAATAGTGGCTGGTATTGGGTCAATTTTTTCGCCCAGTGCCACACTATTGGACAAGGTCCTATCCCCCCTGATTAAGGGCACAACCTCTTACATTAGGGATACGTCAGATTTTCTTAATAAAGTGTCGCAATTGAAATTTAACAATACGGATGAGATTTGGCTAGTCAGTTGGGATGTATCATCTCTATATACATCAATACCACAGTCTGAAGGTATTGATGCGTGTATGGATCTCATAAAAGGTGAAGGGAGTTACACTACACGACAATTGAGTTTTTTTGAAACATTATTTCATTTTGTGTTAGATAACAATTACTTCCTATTCAAAGAGGATTTCTATCTCCAGCAACAGGGCACAGCGATGGGGTCCAATGTGGCCCCCTCGTTCGCAGGTGCGTTCATGCATCGATTTGAAACGTCGCATGTATATCATAGTGAATTGTTTTCCAGACATTGTCTGGTATGGTGGCGTTTTATAGACGACGTCTTTGCGGTGTGGAGGGGCCCCATTGGACCCCTACTCGCATTTCATGAGGAGCTTAATTGCTTTCACCAGAACATTCTGTTCGAGATTGCTTACGATAAGTTGGAGATAAACTTCCTTGATACTACGATCAAAAGATCCGGTGATACACTTCTCTCCGATTTTTACCGGAAACCAACTGACCGCAACCAATTGCTCCGCTTTGAGAGCTTTCATCCACCTGCTGTCTTCCGCTCAGTGGCCAGGAGCCAGTTGCTCCTGGTGGATAGGATCGTTTCTGATCAATCAAAAATTGATTATAGAAGACAGCAGATGGTTGATAAGCTCTCGGAGCGGGGGTATCCCCAAAATCTCTTACAGGAGGAGCTGAATAGAATTATTTCCCCTGAACGAACAACAGATCCAGGTATGGGCAAAACTAAAGGACCACGCTTACCCTTTGTGTGCCAGTATCATGGTTTCTCGAATAAGGTGCTGGCATGCATCAAACGGCACTGGCACATTTTGGGTGATGCGTACCCTGAAATACAGGAATTTCACTTGCCTCCCATACCGGCGTACAGACGTAATGAGACCATAGGGAATAAGGTTGTTAGGGCTGACACCCCCCCTGTGTTAAAACGAGGTGAAACTTTCTTGGGGCCCAAACGAATGGGATCATATCCCTGTTTGACTTGCAGTGAATGTGCACATATGATTAAAGGTCCCACATTTTGCGGTGACTATCGCATTCGACACTTCCTGACCTGCCAGAGTTCCTATGTTGTGTATCTTTTATCTTGTCCATGTGGTCTTCACTATGTTGGTGAAACCACACAGAAAGTTCGTGATCGCATAGCACAGCATAGGAGCTCTGTCAGGTCAGTGACATCTGACTTACCAGTCTCTAGACATTGGAGAGAAAAGGGACATAGGGACAGTGACCTCAAATTTATGGTCATAGACCATATACCTAAGCAGAGACGGGGAGGAGATCGTATTCTCCTCCTCAAAAGGCGTGAAGTAATGTGGATTGATAAGTTGGGAACTTTGTTCCCTAAAGGTCTTAATAAAGATTTTGACTTGCATTTATTTTTGTAAACCTCTCCCTTTCCAGGTATACTTTTTGTTTCAAATACTTGGTTCACACCATGGCCGGATGAAGATTAAAGATACAGACAAAGATTGGTGGACCAATGGACTATTCATATCAGATAAGTGTGACTACAACACTATCTGTACTGTGAGGGTTAATCCCCCAATAATGGGTGGTCCACATTATGATGTCATTTCTTAATTGGCTGTTTGGGCGGGTATATAAATGTATTGTGTTACAATTTACTTTTGGCATTGAAAAAGGCTGGGGACAGCCGAAACTGTTTGCCTGTATAACCTGTTTGAAGCTCAAAATAAAAGAGCAGTGTGCTGCAACTCCTTGTTGTTCTTTATATATATATACATATATATATAAACACACACATATACATACACACACATTTGTGTATGTGTGTGTTTGTATATATATATATTATGTTTTAGGAAAACAACATTATACTTGGCATAGCTAGGGGACATAAGATGGGGACATTATGGTTCCTTTTTGCCCACTCCTACATACCTAATGCTTCCCTGTGACTTAACTGGGTAGTCTGCAACACAGTTATAAGGCTGGGTACACACTACCACTAAAATGTTCTGTTTTGTAGAACGAAATGTAATGGATCTGAACAGATATAATCAGATCCTATGCAAAGCAATAGCATATGTTCACATCAGCCCTTTCAGAACAGATCTGTTCATTCTGCTCTGACAAATGGAACACAAGTTTGGATCCTGCAATTCCGGATCAGCCAGACAAGTGTAGGCTGATGGAATCAAGGCTAGCCTGTGAGGTGTCCCTTCTCACAAGGCTGTTCACTGCCTACGTTTCCCAAAATACTAACCTACCTCCACCACTGCCGCTGTCCATTTGGTTCCTCTGTACTAGAAACCCCAGTATACAGCTCCCAGAGCCCAGGCAGAAGCATCAGACTACAACTGATTTGTAATAGACCAATGGGAATCATCCCTCCCCAGGTACGATTTTCATTGGTTCACTGAGTAGAGGACCATTGAAAATCCTCCCTGTTGCTCATGAAGGATTCCCATTAGTCTTTTAAAAACCAGTAGAAGCCTGATGCTTCTGCTGGGGCTCTGTGATTGGTATACCAGTATTTATAGCGTGCATGGACCCAAATGGATGGCGACACGTACAGAGCGATGGCGAACCAAATGAAACACCAGATGTAAAACTTATGCCCAATGTAACAAATTGATCCGTTTAAAACGGATAATTTTTTACAGGATCAATTTTTCAGCTAGTACAATGTGAACCCGGTCTTATTGTTTTTTTGTAACAGATTCTGTTTAAAACACACAGTTTCTTAAAGAGAGACTGAAGCCTTTCAAAATACCTCTTTTTATGCTGCAGGCTTCTTCATCAATATAACCCAAGATGATTTGCCACTGGGACGCAGCAGAACGAGGGCTTTATACCCCCCAAATCCTGGGGCAAAATTCCACGACTTTCTAGGTTGTGTATTTTGCTGCCCGGGGAGGCAGAGCTTTGCGCTGTAGCTCTGCCTCCAGTACAGTGAATCTGCGCTGATCGCCGCCTCTCCCCGCCCCTCTCAGTGAAAGAAGACAGAGAGGGACGGGGAGAGGTGGTGATCAGCGCAGATTGACGCGAGTAAAGGCAGAGCTACAGCCAAAGCTCTGCCTCTACCCGGAAGGAGCCCCAAATCTTCCCCCGGGGATTTCAGGTGGATTAAGACCTTGTTCTTCCGCGTCCCCAGAGCGAATCAGCTTGGGTTATAATAATGAAGAAGCCTGCAGCATAAAAAGAGGTATTTTGAAAGGCTTCAGACTCTCTTTAAGCAACCACAGAAATAAGTTTGATTTGCATAAGCTGTCATATCTGACATCATCCACAGTCACACTTTTTTTTTCTAGTCAAACTATTTACAGGAATTGCTAGAACATAAAGTTACAGTCAGCCATTACTAAAGATAATTTAGTTGCTTCCCTTTCCACACAAGAATTAAAAAAAAAGTGTAAAAGTATGCTTGAAAAAAATGCAATACCAAGATAAAATGTTAAGATAAAGCTTAACATTTTATTTATTGTGGTTTGAATAAAACAGTATGACATGAACCTAACAGTATCTCAAGCATAAGGGAGAAGTACTGTTCCTGTGCAGAACGGTCTAATGCTGGACATACACGGCTCGATTTTGCCGCTCAATTCTGCCGCTCGATCATTTCGCCGCTCGATTCCACAGTCAATTCTCTTATTTTTCACTTGTTTGTCTTATCTTTTTCCATTCACTTCAATCCGGAATCGAGTGGCGAAACGATCGGGCGGGAGATCATACATGTCGGAAATTATCTATCGAGCCATCTTAATGACTCAGAATCGAGCCGTGTATTCCCAGCATAAGGCATGGGAACATGACCACGAGCAGCGCAGCCGTGCCCTCATGCATGCACCGAGGCCGCTGCTATGGAAGGGACCCCGAGAGACCAGCCTAGAGCGGAGGTGTGGTGAGGGACACATAGCCTTCCAGGGGCTGGAGGAAGCCCCAGGTAAGTAAATCTGATTTTTTTTTAGAAAAAAATCTCAGATAGTTCCTTTAAAGTAAAGCTGAGGGGAAAAAAATGTTAAAAGATATACTTACCTCAATGATATATAAGCCCTTCAGCCACTTCCAGGATCTTTATGATGCCCGGTTTACTCTTCATCATGCAGCTGTAGCCTCTATTCTTAGTTCTGATTGGGACCAGTTATACGCTGTCCACTCTGTGCACCCTTGTGAAATGTGATCCAACATGCTGTGCAGAGCAGCTGCAGCTAAGAGTATCCTGGGCATGTTCAGCTCGAAACTGTGCATCCAGGGGCGTAGCAATAGGGGGTGCAGAGGTAGCGACCGCATCGGGGCCCTTGGGCCAGAGGGGCCCCGAAGGGTCCTCCCTCTATCACAGTATTAGCTCTCTGTTGGTCCTGTGCTGGTAATAATCACATCTATAGATGCTTTAAATAGTAAAAATCCTTAACAAACTGTTCCCCATCCCCTGCTTGCAACTCTGACACTGTGGTTGTCCTTAGCAGGTTTTGGTGCGCCATATCAATTGTTATGTATAGAGTGCTTGGGGGGGCCCCATGTAAAACTTGCACCGGGGCCCACAGCTCCTTAGCTACGCCACTGTGTGCATCCCCAGGACCTTCTCAGCAATGACTGCTACACACAGCCATGCGTGAGCATGTACAGAGTGAGTGTATGGATGGGCTATACATGCGCCCTGGAGATCCAACCAAAGTTCCAAATGGAGGCTACAAGGGCAAGATGGATGGGAGGCCAGATGCAATAAGGAGCCTGAAGGTGTCTGGAGAACTTTTATATCATCAAGGTAAATCAACCTCTCTGGAAGTGCAATAGAAAAATGTATCCCAGAATGGACAGAAGTATAGTGAGAACTGTAAACAAAAAAAAGCCAAGCACAAGTTCTGAAGAGAATCAAGCAGTATTCCAAGGTCAAAGCCTATCACTGTCTGATCCCACCATTTGTCACTTTTTCAGTAACAATGGTCAATGGAAAAAGACCTGGTAGTCTTTCGGTTGTAACAATAGCCTGGAAGCTGGGAGGATCCGAGAGCGAGAGCTGGGGAGGAGGGGGGTGGACCTGCAGTGCAGCAGTGGAGCGTGATACATTACCTGTTCCCAACAGCAAAAGAAGTCCTCTTCACTTGCTGTTCAGTTTACAAGTGCCTTGCAGCCAGAGGAGGACTGGGACTTTTGAGCCCGGGGGAAAATACAAACCAGAGGTCCTTTCATGGCAGCCCCAGCCCAAATGCATAGCTTTCTTGTGTGCAAATGTATCAGTGGTAACGTAAAGCAGTTACATACATCCCTAAAATGCAAATACCGCAACCTCTGACACATGTTATGCAACAACTGTTACCTCTGACACATGAAATTTAACAACCGTTACCTCCGACATATGAAATGCAACAACCATTTCCGCTGACACATGCAAATGGGCATTACTTCCAACACATGAAATGCAGCAAACGGGAAAGGTGGCAAATGTTACCTCCCACACATGTTAAAATTCAGTAAATGTTATGTTCCACACATGAAATGCAGCAAACATGTGAAATGCGGCACATACATTACCTCACATATATGAAATACAGCAAATGTTACCTCAGACAAAAATGCAATAAATGTTTCCCCCACTGGGTTCTGGTTGGGTGGGAGGGTAACACTGGGTGGGAGGAGAGTGCCAATGGATGGGGGGAAGGTGACACTAGGTAGGGATGTTGGTGACACTGGGTAGGGAGGGTAACACTAGGTGGGGAGGGTGACAGTGGGAGGATGTCCTACTTTCTTCTCCTCTTCATCCCCTCAATGCCTGGCTGCTGCTGTGTCTGTGTCAGATGCACAAACAAGCAGCATGCTGGGGACGCTGCCAATGTATGTGGCCAGGATTGTGTGGGCAGGAGCCTGCTGGAGGTGGATCGGAGGTGTGCAGGAGGTGGGGCATGCAGGTGCCTGGAGGCTGATCAGAGGTGGACAGGAGTTGGGGCATGCAGGCAACACAGAGTCCATCCGTTGGCCAAACCGGGACATTGCCTGGGACAAATGACCCCCCCCCTCCAACAGTGGGTGCGGGGCACAAAGGTGCTTACAACCCCATCCCCAGTGAGTGCTGGGCACAGAGGTGCTTCCATTCCACCCCCCCCCCCATGACAGACCCCAGGCAGAAGTGCTCACCCCCCCCCCTCCCCCAGTGGGTGCTGAGTGCTGGGCACAGAAATCTCCCACCACCCCCTGGGCCAGTCTGCTTGCAGCCAGCCAATCCCCATGCAGCTTATGTCCCTGTCACATGACATGTGACTGATGCCACATGGTGATTTACTGGCTGCATGGCACTTGCAAACAGAACAGGAAGTGAATAGGGTCCTGTATCGCTGCTGGGAGCAGGTAATGTAATACGGTATGCTCAGCTGCCGCTCTGCATTATGTACAGGCCACCTGTGGTGGATGTTTGGGGGGGGGGGGGGGGTTGCTGGTTGACAGACCTCTGGGGGGAGGGAATTGGTGTTCTGACCTGAGAAGTTACACCCCTGGCTTTCACTATTGAGAGAAAACTGTAAAAAAGACAGACTGGAATTTGCTAAAGGGCATATTGAGAAGCCACAACGACAACGCTTCTGGCAAAATGAAGCTTTGAAAGAAAGAAATAAACACCACACCTACTGTGAAACATGGAGAAGGTTTGGTGATGTTTTGAGGATGCTAAAGTACATCTGGCAAAATATGACTTAAGCCTGCTTAGAGGATGATAAAATCTCAAGAAATTTTCATGGAAACTTGTATTAAGTGACAGATTACCTGAGAGGGATATGGAGGCTGCCATATTTATTTCATTTTAAACAATACCATTGTTATACTCACCGTGGGTTTCCTGTCTGGCGTTCCCGGGCGCGTGTCATTACGCGCGCGCGCGCGGGTGCGCTGGGCTTTGTAGTCCACACTCCTCACTCCGGGCGTACGGCGCTACGGCGTGCGTGCGTGCGCACAAGCGGTCACGCGCGCATGCGCAGATCATGACGCGCATGACGCACGGCGCACTGCGCATGCGCAGGCGTCAGTTTCGGCGCCAAGTTCAATTAACCATAGTATATAAACAGCACTGCCCTCTATGGCAGTGCTGTTGGTTCTGACAGTTTTGGCTATTGTGCTCCTGCCATTATTATCCTGATTATTTCCTGTTGTGACCCCGGCTAGTGACCTCGACCTACGCTCTGATCTCCGCCTGGCCTGACTTCTGCTTGTGACCCCGATTATCCTCTGATCTCTGCCTGCCCTGACCTCTGCTTGTGACTCCGACCTTCCGCTGATTGCCGCCTGCCTTGATTCCCGGCCTGTTACTGGATTACGTGTACTATCTCCTCCATACCGCAGTGTCTCCTGTTCTCCAACCCACTGTGGGATTACTCTGAGCGCAACCTGGTGGGCACTAGGCAGCGAAGTTCCCACAGCCCCCTCCTGGGGTTGTGGTCCTGCTTCCCCCTCAAGGGGTCGTGGGTGAAGACCCGTGGTCACTTAGATTCTGTGCTCAGGTGTCCCAAACAGCAGTGGGGCGGTCAACAGTCCCCGTACCGTAACAACCATTTTGCCTGCCATCCTGCTGATCTTTCATGCATCAATAGTGTCTGACTCATATACCTGAAACAAGCATGTTGCAAATGTACTTCAAACTTCTGATTATCATGCTTGTTCAGGGTCTATGGCTAAAAGGATTAAGCTCTGTACAAACGTATGATTTAAGTCGGATGAGGAGGGCGATAATGACCGCCTCAGCCGGTAATCCAGTGTGTGTAACGCAGCCCCCAGGGAGCAACCGCAATTCGACTAGCGATCCGCCTAGCGGATCAACTCAGCCGAGCGGTGGGCGACGACTTCGTGCATGCCACTCGCCCCGTCCGGCATGTGACATCACATCTGCAACCTCCAATGGGCAGCATTAGCCCATGTGTATGGGCCTTTAGAGGCAGAGGACCAGCAGGACAACCAGACAATGTGCAGGGTTTATATCAAGGAAACAAATTTGGCAGCATCCTCATCAATCTCAGGTCAGTTGTCCTTTAAAGCAATTGGGAGCCATGATGAAAAAAAAAAGCCAGATACTTCTCTAAGGAGAGGGAAGGCTCTGAGTCCTAATGAGCCTTCCCTCTCCTCTCCCGGTGCCCTCGGTGCCGTGGGGACTTTGGAAGTCTTTGGAAGCTGAGTCTGCCCGAAGACAGGCAGCTGCACACTGCGCACATGCGGTTGCGTGTTAGAGGGCGCTCGCGCGTGCGCAGTATGGTGCGGCCCGTGTTCGGGAGCACTTGGGCTCCTGAAGACTTCCAAAGCCTCCCTCCAGTGGCGGAGACAGTAGCATTTGACCGAATTGGTTGAATGCTGCTACGGGGATCCTGCACTGGAACGGGCACTGGGCTTCTTTTTTTTCATCATGGTTCCCACTGATTTTAAAGACACACTTAAATATGCAAAAATGCTGAGTTGTTTATAATAAATGGGGTCCATAGAGTACTATTTAAATGACCTCTTTCTGGGGCCAGTGTGAGAAAAAATATTCTTGTCAAGCTATTAAACTTCAGAGAGAAAATCAAGAAACTGAAAGAAAAGTCTTGTACTACAACAAGTTAGTCTGAAACCACTTCCTGCCAGAAACGCAAACACAGCATTTTATTTTTATGATTTTATACATACATATGTCACACATACAGCACCACAGAATTTGCTCGCACTTTATAAATCAATAATGATAATAGTTATAATACATATATTTTTATGATGTGTACGCGCGTATATGTCTTTGTATATGTATTCCTTATAATTTTAACATTTTATTCATTATGGTATAGTTAATATGGAACTATGAAAGGTTTTACATGTGTACTTTTTTATAGGCACTGTACTGTCCTGATGAAGTGACATTTACTCTTGCGAAAAGTGTTGCCTGATTGTGCTCAGTAAATTGTATTTGGCCACACTGGTTGTTTACATTTTGAGGTGATCCAATATTTTTTTTACCTCTTTTAAATGGTGTGATTTTTTTTTTAAATATACTTTTTGGTGGTTTCTTTTCACTTTTTTACTTTAATGGAGTGTGTGTGGTGTGAATACATGAAATAAAGGCGCCTAGAAAAAAGGGGATTGCCATTAGTAGAATATTCAGGGGCAAATCCAGGATTTCCAAGGGGGGGGATTCCTGAAAGTGGTGTGTGGGCGTGGCCAAAACATGGTGTGGGTGGAGCCAAATACTAGCAGTTTCTAGGCTAAATTGCACCTAGGGTGAGGGCGTAAAATGCGCCCCCAACGTGGAGACAGGTATAGGTGCCCGCAGTATAGGTAGCCAGCTATAGGTCCCCCCTCCCCAGTTTAGGTAGCCCATATAGTTGCCCCCAGTATAGGTTAGATAGGTACAGTATATGCCCGCAGTATAGCTTAGATAGGTATATGTCCGCAGTATAGATTAGATAGGTATATGCCCCCCAGTATAGATTAGATAGGTATATGCCCCCCAGTATAGATTAGATAGGTATATGCCCCCCAGTATAGATTAGATAGGTATATGCCCCCAATATAGATTAGATAGGTATATGCCCCCAGTATAGATTAGATAGGTATATGCCCCCAATATAGATTAGATAGGTATATGCCCCACAGTATAGATTAGATAAGTATATGCCCCCAGTATAGATTAGATAGGTATATGCCCCCCAGTATAGATTAGATAGGTATATGCCCAGTATAGATTAGATAGGTATATGTCCCCCAGTATAGATTAGATAGGTATATGCCCCCCAGTATAGATTAGATAGGTATATGCCCCCCAGTATAGATTAGATAGGTATATGCCCAGTATAGATTAGATAGGTATATGCCCCCCAGTATAGATTAGATAGGTATATGCCCCCCAGTATAGATTAGATAGGTATATGTCCCCCAATATAGAATATAGATTAGATAAGTATATGCCCAGTATAGATTAGATAGGTATATGCCCCCCCAGTATAGATTAGATAGGTATAAGCCCCCCAGTATAGATTAGATAGGTATATGCCCCCCAGTATAGATTAGATAGGTATATGCCCCCAGTATAGATTAGATAGGTATATGTCCCCCAGTATAAGTTAGATAGGTATATGACCAGTATAGATTAGATAGGTAGGCGGGGGGAGCGGGGAGAGAGGAGTTTCCACGTACCTGTCTTCATCCTGCACGCAGCTTCTATCTTCATCCTCTCCCGGCGTGCGTCGCATCGGTAAGAGCTCCCCCTGTGATGACATGCGGTTATGTCATCACAGGGGGCGCTGTTACCATAACGACAGACGCCGGCCGGGACAGGATGTAGATAGAAGCTGGCAGGATCGAGGAAGGTAAGTGGAAAGTCTTCTCCCCGCAGCTCTGGTGCCCGTACGCCCGCTGCCCGGCGCCAGCAGAAAGAGAGGCCCCCCGCAGCCTCACACAGCAGGTGCCCCTGCTCATGCTGCCAGTCAGACCCTCGGACCCTCGGCCGCACACACATACGGCAGCCCCACTTCCGGTCTTGGTGCAGGGGGTCCAGACACCCGGAACACCCCCTTCGGTGCGCCAGTGATATTGGTATAGTGAGTTAATGTTTACCAATATTTTACAATAGTTAAACCTAACCCTACTCTCACACCCTCTCTCCACCAAGGCCTAACCCTAGGACCCCCCGTGGTGGTGGCTAAACCTAAGACACTCCTCCCCATGCCAAAACCTAAGACCCCCCCCCCCCCCCCCCCATGGTGCCTATCCCTAACTTGGGCGCGTCTAAAGCTACCCTACCTCCTAGACCTTAACCCCCCCCCCCCCCTTTGCCGCAAAGCCGGGATATGCAAAGTAAATTTCACCTGATTAGCGGCAATAACAGTACATTTCGATAGTATCCCGGGCACAAGGGGCTTGTATAAATCCTAATTGCAGCATTGCATAAAGGGGGCTCCATTATAGAAGCCACAGTTTACAGCAAAAGAGGTACATTTCGGCACCGTGCGCCCAAATTTCCTTTTTTTGCCGCAAATCGTGACTTTTACAATAGGCATCTTTTTCCATAGAGCTGTGCCGTCTTTTCTGTAAGAGCTCCTGTGTCTTTTTTACCTTATTTGGTGTGGTGCATCCTTTCCGGTTAAGCTGTATGTTTATATAATTATATAAAGCCTTTAAGTGGGACATTATGAAACCTGCCACTGCTCGTTGATTTAAGAAATGCTGCTGCCTCAAATCACTAACCCAGAATGAGTATAAAGATCAGGTGTTTAATTTCACAGTGTCAACTTATGCAAACAATAGCTGCAGGGCTGTGACAGGCATGTGTCTCAAACTGCAGCTGCCAGCATGATGTCCAGGAACCAGTACATTTTAGAACCAGGTCAGCAGTGGCAGCTTTCATAATCTCACAATAAAGATTGACTTTAAAGCAAGTCTGAAGGAAATAAAAAACAAAAAAATCTCCTTTGAGATTACAGAGTACAGAGCCTTCCCGAAGAGGGGTGGCTCTGTACTGCGCACATACGAGTGCAGAAGAGAGGTCGCTCACACATGCGCAGTATTGAGCCTGTCTTTGGGAGCCCAAGTGCTTTCGAAGACTTCTGAAGCCCACCCAACCCGGAAGAGTGCAGTCTACGACCGGCTGGTTATAGACTGCTAATGAGGGAGCCTGCGGGGGGAACGGGGAGACCGGAAGGAGAATGAGAAGGCTCTATAGGACTCAGAGTCTTCCCTCTCCTTAGGTAGGTATCTGTTTTTTGTTTTTAAAATCGCTTCAGACTCCCTTTAAAGGACTTACAAAGTAAAAATAAAAAAAAAATGTTCAGTACCTGCTTCAATTTTGAATTCACGGAGGACGCCATCCGCACCCTCCGTTTACTTCCGCTGGATCCCCGCTCTTTAATCGCCCCCCGAGTCGGCTCCTGACCCCACAGCCCAGGTCGGGCTCTCATTCCTCAAGTAAAATGGCCACCGGAGCTTGCCGCGGCTGCGCAGTCCGCATAGACGCGAGTGCAGCTGTGCAGTTCTAGGGCCTCCCCCCAATCCATGCACAGGAGACAGCCTGTAGTGAGGGCGAGGGCGGGAGGAGCCCTAGAGTTGTGCAGCCACATTCGCAACTATGCGGACTGCACTGCCACGGCAAGCTCGGGCGGTCATTTTACTTAAAGTGAACCTTAAGCCAGGATCGTTTTTCAAAATGAAGATATTACCTAAATCTTCCTTCCCAGCCCTGCAATTTCGCTTGTGTAGCGCCGCTCTGGAGCCTTTAGTTACATTGTTACTGGCAGGGTGATTGATTATAATTTATTCAAAATGGAGCTGCTGGCCGGAACTATTTCCGGGTCAGCCAGCGCTTGTTAGCTTCCTGCGTCTCCTGCCTCCTAGCTACGCTCGCTCATGCACTGCTTCTATGCAATGCAAATTGCGCCATGCACGCGCGCCCCCGCGCCGTGCACGCGCGCGCACGCTTCTAATGTTCAGGCACTCGCACAGCTCAGTACAGGCAGCGGCGCCGGCGGCAGAAGGACCCAGCGAGGAAGGAATGATTGACGTGTTTACTATCCTGGGTCATTGCCGACAGAGCTGGCTGTCAGGGCGGATTTATGGGAAACAGAGGACCAGATAAGAAAACAAACACTGCGGTAAGACTCTTATCTGGCTCCTCTACTGTGCACACTGTCAGGTTTAAAAAAAAAGGTTGGCTTAAGTGCCTCTTTAAGGAATGAGAGCCCGACCCGGGCTGTGAGGTCGGAGCCGTCCCGAGGGGCGATAAAAGAGCGGGACCCGGCAGAAGTAAACGAGGGCGCTGATGGCGTCCTCCGTGGATTCAAAATTGAAGCAGGTACTGAACTTTTTTTTAATTTTCACCTTGTAAGTCCTTTAAGGCCTAGTTCACATTATAAATTGCCAGCTCACTCGCAAAGCGCTGATCACTTTTGTGAGCGCTTTTGTAAGTGCTTTTCCCCGCGCTTTCGGAGCTATTGCGCTTTGTTAGCGTTTTTCTAAGCGCTTTTGTTTGGTGATTTTTTTTTTTACTTCCTGACGACAATCAGGAAGTGAACTCTTTGACTTGGAACTGAATAATTACATTTTTTTTAAAGCGCTCACCAAATCGCTTTTCAAAGCGCTTTTTCAAGCGCTTTGCGATTTCCCTATATACCTTGCATTTCAGCAGACGGAGATAGGCGAAAATACCAAATATCCGTCGGGTCTGCTCGAAGATCGGCTATTTTCGCCTATCTTCGTGCAGAGAGCCTATACCGCGCCTGCGCTGGAGCCATGGAGGTAAATATTTACATCGCTGCCATTCCGGGGGGATTTTCGCCGCCGCCGTGGGACCAAAGAGGACGGGTAAAGCCTCAATAGGATCCGGAGGCTTCCCCCACCGAGGTGAGTACCCCCCCAGGGGAGGTTTTTTCATTACAGGATTTCTTCAATACACCAAAGAAACAGTCGGGACAGATTTAGATAACAATTTTACTCCTGAGAAGTTGAAAGGGTCATTAGCTCTATATAAAGTATATATCTGATGCGCTGCCCCTTTGGTTAATTGGCCCTATCAAAAACCGGGCCTGCTGCACCTCAAAATCAGTGTTACATGCACACTTTTCCGATGATAAATGTTCAAATTATGAGTGCGCTACCACATTACAGTACAATACAGTTCCTTCAAACCTAGTCGGTCTCAAATAACACCCTTGAAGCTGGATCCACTCCACCGCCAGGCATACAGACGTCACAAGGAGAGAAACCAGAAAATGAAACAAAAGACACAAATTATAGCAAAGTCTGTAGCAGACATTACATGAGTTGCCACCACCCTGGACTTCCTAGGTTCATCTGTGAGGCAGAGCACACTCCTAGGGTCACCCCCATCACCAGGTGCTAAATACTCTAAGGTAGCACGCGCACCTTCTTTCTGGGCTGCCCAGGCCAACAGACAGCATCAAACGCTTAATGAATACATCAACGTTTCCTCCGCACACACTCCACTGTACATGACATCAATCCTCAAAGGAGAGAGATGGGGAGACTATCATAGTGCAGACATCCCATATACATTAACTAAACTGCAACTTCACAAACTGAAATGCACCACTGCTCACCCCTTTCCACTGCTGCCCATTCTCACAGACAGCTGTATGCGCCTATAGGGTGTAGAGCCACTTCACTGGAAAGCCACATCAATGTTTCAAACGATCAAACTTAGACGATTAGAGGCTTCTTAGTCCATTGAGTCTGATCGTTTGAAGCATTGATGTGGCTTTCCAGTGAAGTGGCTTTACACCCTATAGGCACATACAGCTGTCTGTGAGAGTGGGCATAAGCTGGGCCTAGCTTCAGTAGTGTCAGGGGCGTAACTAGACTTAATAGAGTCCCCCTGCAAAAATGATAGCATGGGTCCCCGAACCCCATGAGGGTCACGTGACCGGGAGCCGGTGAATGGCAGCAGAGGGTTTTGTGCTGTGAAGCAGTGTCTAGAAGCAGGAAAAAAAAGGACACCCATTTCCACTATTCGCTGCTCTGCATGTCGGGAGGAGGTGGCAGGGACAGTTTTTGTGGGCAAACAGGGAGTTTTTTTTTTGGGTAATTGTCGGCACTTGTGGTCTGGGAGAGGGAGGAGGAGGGACCCCAAAAGCCTCAGGCCCCCCCCCAACCCGTGATGGCAGGGTTCGCAGGGGAATTGTTATGTCCATGAGTAGTGTGTATGTCAGTTGTACACTTGGTCCCTGGAACAACCAAGCAGCTACTGGAGTCAGAACCACTTATAGATCCATACTGAATCTGGGTGGATGGCTTAAACTATTAGGGTGCTTCACGCGATCCACGTTGCTCTGTGCTGTGCAATTGAATGGGCATGTACTTATCTCTGCCTAATGCACATCCTTATCCAATCACACTTTATACAGTGTGCTTCTTTCTGCAGTAGCAAGTGTGTTACCTAGAAATTATTCACGCTACGAAAATAACATGCATGTTATAATGTGTGGCGTGGGCATTGCAGTGTCCTCCCATTGTAATATGGGTGTTATGCAATGCACATAGCTTGAACTTAAGGTGCGTACACACGTCCAACTTTTTCGAAACAACTTGTCATCCGACTTGGACTACTTGGAGTGCAAACAATAAGTCGTTCAGATGTCATGTACACACTGACCAGCAAAGCGTCTAATATTCGAATTTACCCAATTTACATGTTGTTTAACCAACATTATAATGGACAATGGACTGGATAGAACAATGGATTAGATTAAATTACTGATCAAACGACTTGTTGTTTAACTTCTATTAGTTGGACAAACGACTAAGAGTCGTTTGTACACATGTACGGACCTAAAGACCCATACACACGCTCAACAGCGGTCTTTTGTGCAGCACAATTATCAAGCAACTTTTGTCGTAAAACAAGTTGAAACAACCAAAAAAAAAAAAAAAAAAGTTGCTTGCTATTGTTCATACAACTATCCAACAGTTGGATTGACGTCTTATCAGTCTTGTCAGTTGTGTGAACAATAGCGAGCAACTTTTTTTGGGGTGTTTCAACTTGTTTCACAACAAAACGTTGTTTGATAATTGTGCAGCACAAAAGACCGCTGTTGAGCGTGTGTATGAGGCTTTACAGTGATTTAAACGACAGTTGGTCTAATGCAGCCTTTCTCAACCTTTTTACCTTGGAGGAACCGTGTAAATAACTTTTGGATCTCAAGGAACCCCTGCAAACAATTTTTTGGTCTCGAGGAACCCCTACATTTATTTTCAGGAGGCATGGTCTATAAGTAGGTTAGGCTGCTAATTTCACTATCTCCTATTACACTGCCACTCATTATACTGTCTCCTGACCCCCCAATTTAGTGCTTCTTGTTACAGTACCACCTATTATAGTGTGCTCTATTATACTTCCCCCACGATGGGGTAAATTGCCAAGGAACCCCTGCAGAGTCCTCGAGGAACCCTGGGGTTCCAGGGAACCCTGGTTGAGAAAGCTGATCTGCTAAGCGGATCGGAAAACCAGCTGTTATCAGTCGCTCGACAGTGCATACACATGTCCAAATTGTCGTTCAAACGACAAGTCGGACAAGTGTACATACCTTTAGACTAATAGGCAAATGAATATAAATAATGCCAGTTGCCTGGCTGTTATGCTGAGCTTTTGACTTTAGCGGTGTTTGAGTCACGTACCAGCAAAAAGCATGCA
This sequence comes from Hyperolius riggenbachi, assembly GCF_040937935.1. Lineage (NCBI taxonomy): Eukaryota > Metazoa > Chordata > Amphibia > Anura > Hyperoliidae > Hyperolius > Hyperolius riggenbachi. The sequence goes on from NC_090657.1 coordinate 89,496,692, forward strand.
GCCAGTGGAGTCATAGCATCTGATATGAATGCTCATTCTGGGCAAGTGACTTCAAGTATTAGAGGCAGAGCATCAGCACAAACGTCAGGCAACGGGCATAGGTCATTAGAGAATGAAGATGGCAGCCTCCGTATTTATAAGGGAAGACGCCGAGAGCCCAGTATAGTGTAGTATGTACTGTAAATTGGGTATGGAAGGTAAGTATAGGTAGGTTATACTCACAAACAAGGGTTACCGTCCAGGTAAAGGTAACCACTATGAAGGCAGGTGAGGAGATTAGACCTGTCCCCACTCAGGATTAAGAAGTCGCTCTCTGTAGATCGGGAAAAGGAAGAATTCCCTTCAACCAGGGGTGGAAACAACTACAATAGTAGTACAGAGGCGCCAACAGGGTAAAAACAATATTTCTTTAACATGGATAAAATGAAGTAGGTAGCGGTGGACTTACCCCTCCAAAACAGACACACACAAAAACTCTCAACTTTTGGAGTTAGGAAAAAGAGACACTAAAAATTGTCCCTGCCACAACTTCAGTCATGCTCCAAACGGGTGTGGTTATGAAGCGCTGTGTGCAGAGACAAAACTACATGACTCTGCCAGTGGTGTGGCCCCTTTTCTTGAAGAAATAATAATGCCTTAAATAACAAACAGACTTAAACAGAAATTGTGTCTGTGTGCAGCACCCCCCCAGGGACTTAAATGCATACCTTGAATACAAATTACAGTTCTGCCCATAATTATTCATACCCCTGGCAAATTTTGACTTAAAGTTACTTTTATTCAACCAGCAAGTACTTTTTTGATGGTAAATGACATAGGTGTCTCCCAAAAGATAATAAGATGATGTACAAGAGGCATTATTGTGGGGAAAAAAATGTCTCGGCTTTTATTTACATTTGAGCAAAAAGTGTTGAGTCCAGGGTATTATTCATACCCTTCTCAATAATCATTTTTTTCCACAATAATGCCTCTTGTACATCATCTTATTATCTTTTGGGAGACACCTACATCATTTCCAGTCAAAATTTGCCAGGGGTATGAATAATTATGGGCAGCGCTGTAGATGCAAACTATGCACTAAACCCTGTTCTAGATAAATTGAATGCAAACTGATACACATGAATGCAGCTAGCCACAAGTAGACTTACAACAGGAGATATAGGCAGAGCTTCCAAATACTGACTGCACCCGAGTTGACCAGTTGCATAGATGTGCAGAGCCCAAAATACGGGCAGATTACACAACTTGCTTTCAAAACAGATGAGGCAAATGGAGGAGGTTGGCTTCCAAAAACAGTTTGCACACAGATTGTTTAGTACTAGACTCTTCCACAGCATTGAAGTGCACTCACAGAAGAGACCTAACCACTAACTAGCAAAACATAGTGTAAACCTGAGGCTGCTAGCCATAAATGGTCTACACATTTTCTAAAAAGCAGGAAAAAATTGTCAGCACTCCTAATTAGGCGGCAACTCAAATGAAACCAACAGAGGTGTGCAGCTTCCCCCAGTGACTTAACCTCCTTAGCGGTAATCACGAGTCAGGCTTGGACCAGAAATCTGCAGCTCAGAGCGATAACCCCAGGCTGGATCCATGGAAGGTGTGTAATGTGCAGGGCTGCCGCAGGTCTATCTAGTGGTACTCAGGAAGAAACCCCCCATGAGGAGATGGGCTAGTCCAAAACCTATCGGTTCTGTCAGACTGTACTACCTACTGTAAGTGACAGCAACATAGGAGAAAAGTAATTTATGGCTCATTTTACTCTGGAAGAAACATACTTAATTGTATATGTTTGCATATATTTTAAATTTTAAGATTTTCGTGACAGAGGTTCCATCAAGCCTGTAATTCAAAAGTCCAAAAGCTATGCACAAAGTTCCCATACAGGACTCAAACGAATGCTGGGAATACACGGGTCGATTCTGGCGCTCGATTCTGCGTCCAATCGTTTTTGCTGCTCGATTCTGCTCTCGATTCTCTTATCTTTCGCTCATTTTTCTTATCTTTTTCCATTGTCCTCAATGCAGAATCGAGCGCAGAATCGATCGGGTGGAAGATCGGACGTGTCGGAAATTATCTATCGAGCCATCTAAATGACTCAGAATCGAGCCTGTATTCCCAGCATAAGGATACAAATCCAGCTTCTTTTTGTTACATCAAATGGTGGTGATACATCATAAAACCACAACGTTTCGGGCCTTCGCCTTTTGTCAAGAGCTATAATATAAGTACTCAAACAGAAAGTAATGCATAGACATGTTACTTCCTCAGTTACAAATGACCGCAGCATCTTATTGATTCCAGTAATCATTGACACAGGGATTTAGATCAATGGATGGGAACGCCATTCTTGATTTGCCCGCTAACAGGCGGTGATGCGTACCCCCATGGGACCGTGCGTGGGAGCGAGCGTCGGCCGCCAGCAGCAGAAGATGAGCTTCTACGTCCCTAAGACTTCAGATGAAGTTTCCCAGGGTGTAGGTATACTGCACTAGGTGCAGTAAGTGGTTAAAAAAGGTGTACAAAAAGTGTCCAAATATCTGGACAGCGGCATGGCAGAGGGGGAGTGTGTCTGGCGCTGTTTGTTGGTTGTCGATTCAAAGATCAACATGTGCGGCGTTCTCAGTTGATCGTTGGGTATCAAGAGGATATATTTTGTACAGAATCCACATATTGTCATTAGATTGTAAGCTCGCAAGGGCAGGGTCATCCTCCTAATGTTTACTGTTTTTTTTAACAATATTTGTGCTGCTTGGAACTCTGCTGTACATTTGTTAGTTGTATCTATGTTCCCCTTGTCGTCTTATTGTGCTTTGTAAAGCGCTGCGGAATATGTTGGCACTATATAAATAAAAAATAATAAAAAAATAATAATAAATAATAATTGCCAGTCATGAGAAATCTCACACTGATGAAAAGCCCTATTCATGTGCAGAGTGTGGGTAATGTTTTACACAGAATTCAGACCTTGTTAGTCATAAGAGATCTCACACTCATGAGAAGCCCTATTCCCATACAGAGTGTGGGAAATGTTTTGTACAGAAACCACATCTTGTCGGTCATGAGAAATCTCACACTGGTGAAAAGCCCTATTCATGTCCAGAGTGTGGGAAATGTTTTGTGCAGAAATCAGACCTTGTCAGTCATGAGATATCTCACACTGGTGAAAAGCCCTATTCACGTGCAGAATGTGGGAAATGCTTTGCACAGAAATCAGACCTTGTCAAACATAAGGGCCCATTCACACTAGAAATCGCAAAACACTAGCACTTAACGCTAGCGTTTTGCTCAAGTGATTTTACCATGATTAGTGCGGCGAAAATCACTGAACACTTCCGCAATTTCAGAGCAATCACGGTCAGTGCTTTATACGCACTGTACCATGATCCCTCCAAAAATGCTGCAGGTACCGCGGTTGCGATTGGCGCTAATCACAAAACGCCCACGATCTGCACCAATCATGGCAGTGAGAACACTGCCATAGGGTAGAATAGCACTAACACTTTTAAAAAGCGCTAGCACTTTGGCAATTAGTGGTAATCACCCGCTAATCGCCCTAGTGTGAATGGGCCCTAAGAGTTCTCACCCTGGTGAGAAGCCCTACTCACATGCAGAGTGTGGGAAATATTTTGTACATGAACCACATCTTGTCAGTCATGAGATATCTCACACTGGTGAAAAGTCCTATTCATGTGCAGAATGTGGGAAATGCTTTGAACAGAAATTAGACCTTGTCAAACATAACAGACGTTACACTGGTGAAAATCCCTTTTCATGTGCTAAGTGTGGGAAATGTTTTGCACAGAAATCAGCTTGTTACACATTCATGTAACAACATTTAAAAAAATAAAATACTTTTTTCCTCTTATTGCTTTAAGATTGATTTTCTTAAAAATCTATTTCAAACTTTTTGAAACAAAATTGTTCTCTTATTCCCTCTTAACATGCCCTGATAATTTGGTGATTCTAGCATGTAGGGGTACCTGCTTTTTAGACAATTACATGTCAAACAAAAAAAAATGATGCTGTACCCCCCCTCCCAAGCCTCATTAAACCCCGTGTCCCCCATGCAGACTGGGATAGTCAGAATGCGGATCCCTGGCTGTGTGGGGCTTCAAACCCTGAGCTATATCAGCCCGCATGGTCCATGGTGTGGGGGGGTCTCTGGAAGAGAGGGGCGGCCAAGCCTTCCCCTCTCCCCTGGAGCCTTTGTCCTATCCATGGAAAAGGGACTCTTACCCTCCTCCAGTGCCCAGGAGAAGGTGGGGGCCAATGATGCCCTGGGGGGTTCATGTTGGCATCTGGGAGTCCCCTTTAAAGGACCACTATCGCAAAAAAAGTAGACAGTTAAAATCTGACAGAACCGACAGGTTTTGGGCCAGTTCATCTCTTCATGAGGGATTCTCTGGGTTTTCTTCGTTCTCAATAGCATTTTCTGAACAGCAGTTGCAAAGTCTAACTGACAAAATAGTGTTCAAGTGAATAGGGAGGCTGGCTGGTATCTTACTATTTTGGCAGTTAAACTGCTGTTCAGGAAATGCTGTTGAAAACAAAGAAAACCCTGAGATTCCCCCCATGAGGAGATGGACTGGCCCTAAACCTGTCAGTTCAGTCAGATTTTAACTGCCTACTTTTTTTTTTGCGATAGTGGTCCTTTAAGAAAAGAACCCCCAGACACCTGCCTCCTCCCCAGGTGAAATGAGACAAGACAGATAATTTTGGTGCAGAGCCATAGGCCCTAATGAGAATAATGGCTATAGCTGTGCTCAGTGACTAATTTGGGTGCCAGGGATCCTTGGAGCTAAAATTAGAAAAAAAGAGGAAATTCAGCGACTAGCAATAGCCAGTGCTTAAATTACATGTTGTGCTCCCCCCCTCGAGTCACTCAGAGGGGGGAATAGCATTAAAAGTGGCCATACACGGATAGATTTGCAGTAGATTCAACCATCAGATAGATTTCTGTCAGATGCCTGTCAAGTCCAATCTGACAGGAATCTATCTGATGTGTGCCACACACTAGGAACAGATTTCCAATAGATTGCAGAATGAAATATATAGAAAATCGATCTAAATGCATTATTGAACCATTAGATCCAATGCAACTCTATGGGCCATCGATCTGCTGCCAGCAGCAGATCAACCTAGATTTTCCATCCTGTCAGATAGATCAAATCGATTGAAATCGGCCGCAAATCGATCGAATGGGGAATCTGATAGAATCAATTTCTGATCAATCGATCGATTCTATAGAATCAATTGATCGATCGATCGCTGAAATCGACCAGTGTATGGCCCCTTAAATGCATTGCACCATTTCAACTCTATGGGCCATCGATCATCTGCCAGCAGCAGATTGACCTAGATTTTCCATCCTGTCAGATAGATCAAATCGATCGAAACTGGCTGCAAATCGATCGTTCAGCTGATTCGATAGAATTGATTTTCAATCAATCGATCGTTGGCTAAAATCGACCAGTGCATGGGCCCCTTAAAGCGGTATCGTCACCATAAAAATCAAATTTCAACAGCAACTGGTCTGAGTGTATTAAGTGATAAAGATGCTAATCCTGCATTCAAAACTTTCAAAACTTTTTCTGCTGTTATGATTTGGAGTTATCACATACTTAAGGAACACTGGCCCTTTAGTAGTCGTGCCAAAGAATTGCATGCTGGGAGTTCTTTTTATCTATAATCTATTCCTCCTCTTCCCTTTATTTCCCTGCCAGCTTCTTATCTGAAACCTAATCCCCTACTCAGTTGTGTTTACAAGCAAGGCTGAGGTGACTCAGCGATTGGAGGAGACAAGAAAAAAAGTAAAGGGCAGAAATGACATCACGATTTAGCCCTAACTGTGGGCAAAAGACATGGCCCCCACCAGGAACAGAATTCTTGTAATTTACTATATGTCATTAACTGAAATCAAAACGTGGACAGTATAATACATGTGTTATGTAAGTAGGTCAAGTATTTATCTACTTATATATGTGTTTTTTTCCCCTGGCATAGTATGGCTGATCCTACCGCTTTAACACCACCTGGGAAACAAGAAAACAAGGGTGCGCTCCTATGGTGCATTAACTTTTTATTTAATCATTCCACGCTAAAAACAATTGCACTTACAATGTATGTGCAGGTTTTGCACATGTAGGGGGCCGCCAGCGAGTATCACCCACGTCTTGAGCCTGGCCAGGGCTTCAAGGATCCGTTTGCGATGGAGAGCAAGGGGACTGGGGACCAACCGTCGGCTCCGACACTTCTCGGCAAGCCGTCTGATCGTCACAATGCGTTTCGGCGCTTAGCCACGCCTTCTTCCAGTGACGCGACGGCTGGACGGCTGCCTTTAAAAACATACTGAAAGTGCTGGTAACCGCCCTGTGGGCGGGTGTTCACCAGACGCTCATGGGTCAATAAAGTTTTAATTGCCTTCATGCAGCTAAAAGAATTACTATTTAAATACAAGGAATAAATATTATTATATTATAAATACTATCGATAAAAATTAAATAAATTAGTATACGCACCAACCCGTTTAGTCCGAGCAGTGGTATTAGAATAAAGGGGCAATGTGAAAAAGGGGATGGGAGCGCTGTGGAGCAGTACTCGCTGACAGTTTACATCAATAGCATTAAACCAGTTGGACGAAGCGCGTCTCCCGGCCGTTTACCCCGCTGCTAATTCACGTTTAACGTACCCTTCATTATGCATCTTGTTAGAATTAATTAATTAAAAAACGGGTTGGTGCGTATACTAATTTATTTAATTTTTATCGATAGTATTTATAATATAATAACATTTATTCCTTGTATTTAAATAGTAATTCTTTTAGCCGCATGAAGGCAATTAAAACTTTATTGACCCATGAGCGTCTGGTAAACACCCGCCCACAGGGCAGTTACCAGCACTTTCAGTATGTTTTTAAAGGCAGCCGTCCAGCCGTTGCATCACCGGAAGAAGGCGTGGCTAAGCGCCGAAACGCGTTGTGACGATCAGACGGCTTGCCGAGAAGTGTAGGAGCCGGCGGTTGGTCCCCAGTCCCCTTGCTCTCCATCGCAAACGGATCCTTGAAGCCCTGGCCAGGCTCAAGACGTGGGTGATACTCGCTGGCGGCCCCCTACATGTGCAAAACCTGCACATACATTGTAAGTGCAATTGTTTTTAGCGTGGAATGATTAAATAAAAAGTTAATGCACCATAGGAGCGCACCCTTGTTTTCTTGTTCCCCATACGCTAGATTTCTGGCACCACCCAGTGGAGGGAGCAGCACCGTGGGCATTACACACTTTTAAAGGGCCATACCTAGCTGAAGCTAGCGCAGGATATACAACCTTTCTTTTCTTTTTCTCAACACCACCTGGGAGTTTGCCTGCAGCAGGGGGATCTGTCTTTCAGCTTTCCTTTGCTGAAATTTGTCAGCTGCGATTTTGAATGTATGCAAATTAGATTTCCATTAACACTGATCTGTTAATAGACCAATGGGGAGCCCTGGAGGGAATTTTAAAAATGCTTTGGCTGTAGGACATAGAGGACAGTGCAGAGGACAGAGAGGGCAGTGCTACCACAGCTCCCACTGTCCTCTCTACCCGCCCCCACCTATTGCCCCCACCCCTGCCAGAACCTAGAGCACCCACAGCACCCTGATAACAGTACTAGAAGAAAACAGAAAACTGTTTCCTTTGTATCCAAAATTCAAATAAAAGCTTTAAAGTGATGCATTTTAATTGAACATTACAGCCTGTTTAAAAATGCGGGACTGAAATAGTTAACCCAATGAAAGCTGTTAAGAAGTAAATAGTGTGCATGAAACGCCACAGAATTATTATTACTGTAAGACTTCAAGAAAGAAGTGGCAGATTACTTAAAGTGGAATGAAACCCAGCATTTCTACTTTGCTCTAATAGATTATTTACAGCATATTATATACAACCAGCGTTTTTTTTTTTTTACTAGAACTGCATTCAAAGGGTTAACACAGGCTTTAGAAGCTTCCCTGCCAGTAGAGCTGCCCCCTTCCGAACTTTACATAATGTTATCTTGTGTTAATTGTATCAAGTGAGAAATATATGAATGGCATATAAAAAGTAGGAAAACATGTTTTTATTGAATATTATGTCAGGGATTTATACCACTTTAACACTGACTATAGAGAAATGTAGTTTATTATTAGGTAAGAAAACAGTAGTGTAATTCAAAATAGGATTAACCAGGCCTGGATTTACATCACTAGAGCCTATAGGCACAGATGTCCTGGCACCCTAGAGTTTGCTGTCCCTTAGCATTACGTAGCCAAAGGTACCCTTGATATTAATTAGCTAGTGGTGCTGAAGGGAGATGTCATCAGTGGAATGCCAAGAGCTGGATAAGTACTCTCTCATTTATGCTCTCATCAAGACTCTACATAGGGAAGGAGGGAGGGAGGTGCTTGGGGAGGGGAGCGATTATTATTTAGCATTTATATAGCGCCGATGTCTTGAGCCCTGGAAATAACCACAGCGCTGTGTTGATTGATCTGGAATGAACCCAGTGCTGCAGGTGTTACTCATTTTGTATTGTCTCTTGCAATAATAAATCAATACTAATTGATCATTTTGTGAAATTTCAAGCAGGTAGAAAGATAGACAACCTAACTTGATTACAATGTTGTCCATGAAAATCATTATTTATATATGAAATAATAATCCTTTCTTATTAAACTGGTTATAGCACTAATAGCACTATCCAGCACTGGCTGGATAGTGTAATACTGGGATGTACACGGTGAGTTTTTTCAGTAGATTTACTTGCTGATCGATTTTCCGATCAATTTTTACTAATTGTTTTTCTGATCGATTTCCATTCACTTCTATGAAAGTTGACCAGAAAAATGATCGAAATCAGATTGGACCTGTCGGAAATTATTTATTTAGCCATCTATCTGCTTAAAAAAAAAAACTCATGGGGCTCGATTCACAAAAGCTTGCTAAGTGTTAGCACGCCCGTGAAAAGGCCCTTAGCACGCCTAAAGAGCTTTAGGTCACGCTAAGCTTCGCCCGCTAAGTTAACGTGCACTATGCGATGATTCGAGTGCACCCGGTGCAACGTTCCGCACACACCGCGCAGCGCTAATCTTTGCGTGCGTTAAATAAATGTTGTGAGCGTGCTAACTACTTAGCACTGTAGTTAGCATGCCCAAAGCTTTTAGGCATGCTAACCAGGTTAGCATGCTTTTGTGAATCATGGCCATGGTGTATTCCCAGCACAATGATTAAAGCGGTATGGTCACCATAAAAATCAAATTTCAACAGCAACTGGTCTGAGTGTACTAAGTGATAAAGATGCTAATCCTGCATTCAGAACTTGCAAAACGTTTTCTGCTGTTATGGTTTGTACTTTAGGAGCACTGGCCCTAGTGCCAAACAGTGCAAAAGAGTTGAATCCTGGGAGTTCTTTTTATCTATAATATATTCCTCCTCTTCCATTTATTTCCCTGCCTAGATGCTTATCTAAAACACCCTTTGATTACTTGTGTTTACAAGCAAGGCTGAGGTGACTCAGTGATTGGATGTGTAAATAAAAAAAAAGTCAGTGCAGTTGTTAGTATACACCTCAGTGTGAGTGTCTGAAGACTCTGGGAGGAGGGCAGCTAATGAATACACAATGAGCAAGAGAAGGGAGGGGGGAAAACAAGAGTCAGGGAGGATATGATGTCAGCATTAGCTTGGCAAGATGTCCACTGCCTAGAATAGGATTTTCTGTTTTTCCTTTATAAAATTCACAGGAATCATTACGTGGATAGCACAATATATCTGTTATGTAAGTAGAAGTAGTATTTATCTACTTATATATGTGTTTTTTATTTCTAGGTTAGCATGGGTGTCACTTGTTCTTTAAAGAGAGCCCGTTGTGGGCTCATGACATGAAAAAAAAAACCTAAGCTACCTAATCCGGAAAGCTGGTTGGATCAGGTAGCCTCCAAAACCGCCACTCTCTGCTGCTACTGTGGGCCGCAGTGGTCCACTTTCACTTTCGTGACCTCTGGGTCATGATGCTGGAGAGACTGTGCCTCTCATTCACAGCGTGCAGGGAGGCGGGGGAGCAGCAGGGGGCGTGGCCAGGGACAGAGAGAGCTGCCCGATGGCAGCTCTGGAAACGCTGCAGGAACGCCTCTAGTGGGCATTTTGAGCAGGAAATCCCTCTCCCCCATGTTTACATCCGAGATAGCGACAAATAATGTCGCTAATCTCGGGGGGGCATAGCACGGCGGTGGACAGAGAGTGGTGGAAGACAGAGGTATGTCATGAGGCCGAGAACATGCTTCTGTGTTCCATCTGCCCCCTTCCCCTCCCCCCCCCCCCCAAACCTCCTTGAGTCCTCTTTAAGGGGCTCTGCCTCTGACGCAGGAGACCTGGTTTGGAATCTCAGCTCTTCCTGTTCAGTAAGCCAGCACCTATTCAGTACGCAGTCCTTGGGCAAGACTCCCTAACACTGCTACTACCTAGAGAGCACACCCTGGTGGCTGCAGCTCTGGCGCTTTTAGTCCGCCAGCAGAAAAGCGCGATATAAATGTTATTTGTCTTGTCTTAGCTTTCACTGTGCCAGTCCCTTCTCACAATCACCCATTCCGTTCCCAAGCCGGCATCAGTTGTCCCAAGCCTATATATAGATAGAACATCTAGTTGCTCGAAAACAGGGAGGTCTATTCAATAAAAGCATGACTTAACTTAACAGACGTGGGCTCACTTCCAAGAAAGATCTTTTGTTAAACAGTAGCTATAACTACAGACAGTATGTCTTGCTCAATACTCAGCTGCTTTTCACATCACTAATCCAGACAAGCCACCTGTACTGTTACCAGTTTCAGACTGATACAAAAAAAGATAAACTTGAAGGGAAAAAGTCCATGGCTTGCCTGTGCTTGATTTTTGATGGGGAAATCAGACAAGCATGCTCTGCACACAAAGCAGAAGTTTTTCAGATAAAGGAGACTTATGCTGGGAATACACAGCTAATCGGCAGCCGGATCGACCCCCGCCGCGTCCCCGCTCGTCCACGCGGATCGATTACCGCTTGTCCCCGCCGGCGCTCCTTATCAGCTGCTCGATTCCCTGCCATTGTCTGCTGGTGGGGATCGAGCGGGCGGAGGTCGAGCAGCGTGATCGGACCAGCTGAATATTATCAGCTGGCCGGATCAGCTGCTCGATACACGGTACGGAAACCTACCGTGTATACCCAGCATTAGGTGCCCAGACATTACTCAATGTCATGATATGAAGTCTGTGCAGGCGCTCAACACTAATGATAAAAAGTCCACAGTCCCAGAACAGTTTGTATTCAAACGGACCCAAACGGTATCAAAAAGTTCACAAATATGTATCCACCAGGTACTCTCACCAGATCAGTTGGCTGACTCAATCACAAATCAGCAAAAGTAGCATAAACATATACTCCAACGATCTTCCACTGCTAATGGCATCAGATTCCAATGCTGACCCCCCAAATCGATCAGCAGTAAGCGCTTATGTTTAGATCTTTTCTATTCAGAAGGATGCACATTCCTTAAAAACTAAAACAAATGCTACCATAGCGTGATACTGTATTTAATAAAAGATTAAAAAAACATAGTGATGCACTTACAAACGTAGACATCAAAAAAGCGCATAGAGTATAATCCTCGGCAATCTGTAATAAGTTTCTCCGTATCCTGAATCGCGTCTCCCAGTGCGACTTCCGCCAGAGGCCACGCCTTACTAGTTTCATCAATGTGACTCATCAGAGGCGTGGGCTCTGGCGGAAGTCGCACTGGGAGACGCGATTCAGGATACGGAGAAACTTATTACAGATTGCCGAGGATTATACTCTATGCGCTTTTTTGATGTCTACGTTTGTAAGTGCATCACTATGTTTTTTTAATCTTTTATTAAATACAGTATCACGCTATGGTAGCATTTGTTTTAGTTTTTAAGGAATGTGCATCCGTCTGAATAGAAAAGATCTAAACATAAGCGCTTACTGCTGATCGATTTGGGGGGTCAGCATTGGAATCTGATGCCATTAGCAGTGGAAGATCGTTGGAGTATATGTTTATGCTACTTTTGCTGATTTGTGATTGAGTCAGCCAACTGATCTGGTGAGAGTACCTGGTGAATACATATTTGTGAACTTTTTGATACCGTTTGGGTCCGTTTGAATAAAAACTGTTCTGGGACTGTGGACTTTTTATCATTAGTGTTGAGCGCTTGCACAGACTTCATATCATTTATTTCAGGGAGGCATATCCCATCCCACTGTGTGGTGACCCATACTTGTTTGCTTTGTGGTTTGTGAAACTATATTTGAGTTGGAGGAGCGCCTATAACCACATTAACCAGCTGAGCGGTCTGGACGAGCTCAGCTCGTCCAACACCGCCAGCGGCTGCCGCTCAGGCCCTGCTGGGCCGATTTTAATGAAATAAAAAGCAGCACACGCAGCCGGCACTTTGCCAGCCGCGTGTGCTGCCTGATCGCCGCCGCTCTGCGGCGATTCGCCGCGAGCAGCGGCGAAAGAGGGTCCCCCCAGCCGCCTGAGCCCAGCGTAGCCGGAACAAAAAGTTCCGGCCAGCGCTAAGGGCTGGATCGGAGGCGGCTGACGTCACGACGTCGGCTGACGTCGATGACGTCACTCCGATCGTCGCTATGGCGACGATATAAGCAAAACAAGGAAGGCCGCTCATTGCGGCCTTCCTTGTTTATTCTGGGCGCCGGAGGCGATCGGAAGATCGCCTCCGGAGCGCCCTCTAGTGGGCTTTCATGCAGCCAACTTTCAGTTGGCTGCATGAAATAGTTTTTTTTTTATTTAAAAAAAACCCTCCCGCAGCCACCCTGGCGATTTAATCAGAACGCCAGGGTGGTTAACTATACTATTACTCAATGTCATGTCCCTATTTCCTAATGCCTCCATGTCAGCACAACGGTATTGGCTCCGCCCAATGACCCCACAGGACATATGAGTATAAAAGTTTGTTTCACCCTCCCAGCAGTGCCTTTTTTTTCTGTCCTCACTCTCACAGGACGTCGCAGGTGATTCCTGCAGGTTTTTTTTGGTTTTACCCCTTACCGGCTGCATCAGGTAGCCTATGCCGCACGGGTTGCCTCCCCTGTGTGATGCCACTGACAGGCCTTAAACAGGCTTTTAAAGTGAGGGCCCCGTTCTACTGGTCTTGGGGGTCCGTTGGCGTGCATTAGCAAAAGTCCACTAATAGTGGACAGTTGGGCTGATGTCTCTCCTACCATTATTGAAATGTTCACTCTAAACGAGTGATTTCTGGGAGGCATCCTTCCTCCTTCCTCCTTCCTTCCTCGTGCCTGGCCGGCTCGGCGTGCGCTCCACAGCGGCGTACAGCCGCGTTCCACTGGGCGGAAGCAGAAGTGACGTCAGCGCTTGCCGTCATTCGCATTGGTGGAGCGGCTGGGCGCCGGGGGGAGGGCGTTCCGGATAGCAGCGGCGTGCATTTTAAACGCCGCATCAGTCAGCGCTCATGTCCTGACACGCACCTTGTGGACGGACGCATTGCCGCTCCCTGGTTCAAGTCTAACAAGGTAAGGGACTAGTGGGGCCATGAGTAGGAACGCTCTGGGAACCAGCTTAGGTATATAACTCCTAAAACTTCCTCTCTTCTTCTTGCAGCACCTTTTCTGCTGCTCCTAAATGGATGCCCACGCGCCCTTCATAGACCAGCGCTCTCTCTCCTGGTAAGGGGGTTCAGGTAGGTGGGGAGGTTTGTTTTTTTGGAGAGCAACAGTTGATTGAGTTTATCTTCTCTTTCAGCCCCAGTAATAGGCTGCGAAGATACTCAATATCCCCCTCAAGAGACCACTACAAGAGACGATCCCGCAGTAGATCTCAAAGAAGATCCAGGTCAAGATCCAAGTCTCCTGCCTATAGACACAGGGAAAAACCCTGCTGGGCTTGCGGCAAGCAGGTGGTCCCGGGGAAGCTTGTATGTGCCGCCTGTTTCCAAGAGTTTAATAAGAAGCCATCTTCCAGGCCGATTGACATCTCAGAGGCCATACAGAAAGCTGTTCAGGATTCGATGAGAAGCTACATAGCCAGCCTTCCAGCTCAACCGGCCGCAATGCATGATCAGCCTTCTACATCAGCCGCAAGACCGACCGATGGTGAAATCGATATTGGTTTTGACTTCGCCTTGGTAGACCCCTTTGTGAGGGCAGTCCGAGAAGTCCTCGACTGGGAGGACTCGGAGGAAGAGTCCGAGGAGAAAAAGAAACCAAGAAGAAGTTATTATAAACATCTTGATAAGACCAGACGGTCCTTTCCGGTCATGGACGAGATTGATGCGATAATACAGGAGGAGTGGCAGAAGATAGAGAAGAAGGCGCCGTTAGCAAACAGGCTGGCCAAACTTTATCCGTTGCCGGAGAAGAAAATCAGATCCTTGGATAATGCACCAGTGGTTGATGCGGCGGTAGCCAGGCTGGCTAAACACGTTACGCTGCCCATCGAAGACTCTATCTCCTTCATTGACTCTCTTGACAGAAAGCAAGACTTAGATCTGAAAAAGATATACACTACTTGCGGGGGAACCTGTAAACCCGCCATAGCACTGACGGCTGTAGGTAAAGCTATTCAAGCTTGGACAGCGAACATTGAGCAAGCAGTCATGGAAGATGTAGACAAGGAGATTATAATCCAGAAATTGGAGGACCTTAAAATCTCAGGAGAATTTGTCGGTGAGGCAGCCATCGATATCGTGAGAGGAACGGCCAGATCAATGCTGTATTCAGTCACAGCAAAGAGAGCATTGTGGCTAAAGTCTTGGTCGGCGGACCCAACTTCCCGCCAGTCTTGGTGCAGGATCCCGTTTGACGGGAAAGCATTATTCGGAGAAAAATTGGACTCTGCTATTTCCAGAGTGACTGGCGGGAAGTCGGGGCTGCTTCCCCAGGATAGACGCCCTAAGAAGAGAGGTAACACCTCACAGCAACAGTTCTAAGGCTCCAGATATCGAAATGCAAGATCTTACAGGCCCGGAAGAGGCAATAGATCAAATTGGCAATCTGCACAGGCTTCAATTGGAAAGCTGGCCAGACAGAAAACCTCCCAGCCGGGACAGGGGCCCAAGAAGTCCTTTTGACAATTTGCTTGTCCAGGAGGGCCCAGTAGGATCCAGGCTGAGGGACTTCAGTCAAGTCTGGAGGAATCAAGTACATTCCCCCTGGGTTCTACGTACTGTCTCGACAGGCCACTTCTGGACATTCAAGGAACGTCCCCCCGGAAATCACTTCAAAGCCACAAGGATACCCTCTTCTCCAGAGAAAATAAAGATATTGCAAGCTTACCTACAAGATCTCTTAACAAAGCAAGCAATTATGCCGGTTCCTCCTTCAGAAAGACACCAAGGGTTTTATTCGAAGCTGTTCTTTGTTCTGAAAAAATCAGGAGATCTCAGGCCAGTACTGGACCTGAAAGAATTGAATACATACATCCATCTGGATCGCTTCAAAATGGAGTCGTTGAACACAATCATCTCGGTGGTAGAGCCTCTGGACTACATGCTGTCAATAGATTTGGAGGACGCCTACCTCCACGTCCCTATACAGAAGAATCTTCAACAATACCTAAGATTCGCGATTGGAAATCTACACTTCCAGTTCACATGCCTACCCTTTGGCATTTGCACAGCACCCAGAACCTTTTCAAAACTTCTTCTGGAAATCATTGCAATAATCAGATTAAAGAACATCCGCATTTTCCATTATCTAGACGACATCCTGCTTCTAGCGGATTCAGCGACCGACTGTGCTATCCACAGAGACTTTCTAATAAACACTCTAAAACAGTTTGGTTGGCTGATAAATTATGCCAAGAGTCACCTTCATCCTACTCAAGACCTGGTTTACCTGGGGGCCAGATTTCAGACGCTAAGAAATACAGTAGGGTTACCGGAAGAAAAGATTCCAGTGATAGCACACAGAGTTCTTCAGTTGCTACTTTCCACGAAGGCACCAGCAAAGATCTGCTTGAGAGTACTAGGGACAATGTCTGCTACGATTCCGCTACTTCCGTGGGCCTATTGGCACCTAAGGAGCCTTCAGACAGGATTTCTGGCACAATGGGATGGAGTCAACTTACATCAACCCATACTAATCACACCACTGATGAAGAAGGATCTTCCCTGGTGGTTGGAAACGGAGAATCTGAGAAAGTGCCTACCCTTAAGAGCAAACAAGCCATTAATCATAGGGACAGATGCCAGCACAAGGGGCTGGGGGGCATTCTGCGAGTCAAGAGTGATACAAGGAAGATGGCCGGCATCCATGAAGCAATGGCCAGCCAACAAATTGGAACTCAGGGCAGCCCTGTGTGCCCTCCGACACTTTCGGGACCACATCCATGGGAGAGATATACTGCTACAGATGGACAACAAGGCCGCTGTAGCCTATATAAGGAACCAAGGGGGCTCCCGGAGCCAGTCACTTATGGAAGAGACCACTCAAATCTTCTCCTTTGCCATGAGGGAGCTGAAATCCCTGACTGCAACCTACATACCAGGGTCCTCGAACATTGTCCCGGGCTATCTAAGCAGAACATCCATCTCGAACAACGAGTGGGAATTGGAACAGTCAGTCTTCAGAATGATCTGTGCCCATTGGCAGGAGCCAGAACTGGATTTAATGGCGACTACAGCCAACAGGAAATGTCGAAGATTTATGAGCAGATACCCGGAAAGGGAGGCAGAAGCATACGATGCACTGACGGCCCCCTGGGCCTTTCGGGTGGCCTACGTTTTCCCGCCAGTTCCCCTGATCATGAGACTCCTGCAGAGGTTATTATCGGAGCCAGTAATTCTATTAGCAGTACTGCCATGGTGGCCAAAGAGACCCTGGTTCCCTATGCTATCTCGGATGGCGGTTGCACAACCGATTCAGATACCGGTCAGCAGGACCCTCCTGTCCCAAGGCCCGATATCACACCCGAACCCCTCTCGTCTGAAATTGAAGGCCTGGAAATTGAGAGGCGGAAGCTAAAGAATCTGGGATGTACAGAAGCAGTTATTAATACCCTGCTCAAGGCAAGGAAGCACACAACAAATGCAACATATTATAGAATCTGGAGAATATATTTAGAATTCGCCTCTAAAACGGGATTTGATGCCTTACATCCACCAATCCAACAGCTTTTATCTTTTCTCCAAACAGGTCTGGAAAAGGGCCTCGCCTTTCACTCTGTAAAGGTACAAATTTCAGCACTCTCAGCCCTGACGGGACACCGATGGGCCTTAGAACCCCTGGTGAAGCAATTCGTTGCAAGAGTCATGAGGGTTAAACCTCCCTCTAGATCCATTTTTCCAAAATGGGACCTGCCTCTAGTGCTTGATTATCTGACCAAATCTCCGTTTGAACCTTTGGAAGATTCTTCACTCTGGTTCAAGACATTAAAATCTGTATTCTTAGTGGCAATCACTTCAGCAAGGAGGTCTTCGGAACTTCAGGCTCTAAGTCATCTTGAGCCATACCTATCTTTCTACCCGGATAGAGTTCAAATCCGTCCAGTAAAGGGATTCCTTCCTAAGGTCCCATCAACACTCCATATTAATCAAGAGTGGTCTTTACCTTCCTTTGTACAACAGGACTCGCCAATCTCATCCTCCCTGGACGTGGCAAGATCATTAAGATCCTATCTGGATGCAACGCGGGATATCAGAAAGACCGACAGACTATTCATCGTTCCGGCGGGCTACCGCAAGGGTGAGGCGGCCTCATCAAGAACCATAGCATCTTGGCTAGTCCGCACAATCCAAGGAGCCTATAAGGCAGTAGAGAGAGAGCCTCCGAGTGAAATCAGGGCACATTCCATCAGAGGATTGGCCGCATCCTGGGCAGCTCACGCGAATATTTCTGCTTCCAAGATATGTCAGGCTGCCAATTGGAGCACGATAAATACCTTTATAAGACATTACCAAGTAGACATGGCTGGGTCTACTACTGTAAAGTTTGGAAGAGCAGTCCTATCTTCCTACTCTTCTTCTACTTCTCTTGTGTAATTTTTAGAGTTGTTTGTTTTCTCTTCTGTGGCATAATTAAACAGAACTTGTTTTCACCTGCTCCAGTTGCCCTCCCGTGTTATTTTGTCTAGTTACATCCCGTTGTGCTGACATGGAGGCATTAGGAAAACGGAAAATTGAATACTCACCTAACGGTAATTTTCCTTTCCTGATGCATCCATGTCAGCACAAGGGACCTGCCCACTGTTCAAGTGAGGCACTAGTTAAAAGGCACTGCTGGGAGGGTGAAACAAACTTTTATACTCATATGTCCTGTGGGGTCATTGGGCGGAGCCAATACCGTTGTGCTGACATGGATGCATCAGGAAAGGAAAATTACCGTTAGGTGAGTATTCAATTTTCCGTTATAAGGCCCGGATCACATTGGCGTTTTGAGCCAAAAGGATCCAGTGAGTGGATCCGGTGTCCACTTCACCAGATCCAGATGGCTCAGTCCGTGGCCCAGTTCACATTTGTGAAAACGGATCTGATCAATGATTGATCTGATCTGTTTTCACTCAGCAAATACATACCTTATCTTCCGTAGCAGCCAGCGGTAGAGGCTTCCTCTTCTTCCGCTGTGACTACACAGCGCGTCATGCGACTTTTCACATGACGCGTCACCTATTCACATGACGCGGAAGAAGACGGAAGCCTCTACTGCCGGCTTGAAAATAAGGTATGTATAAACCCTCCCTCAGCCACCCGCCCGGCTGCTGCACCCTCCCCTCACCCTCCTGTCGCTAGATTCGCGTCGGCCCATGCCCCCATCCCATGTGAACCGGTTCGTTTCTTCACCAGTGTGAAGAAACGTTTCGTTTCCCATTGCCCCAATGCTGCAGTATTTTTGTCCGGATCCGTTCCACAGAACGGTCCGGAAAATTAGGGCCTGCAGCATTTTTAGACCCGTGGCCTGGAAAGTACGGAATGTATCCGTACCAACGGACGCAGGTGAATGGATCCATAGGTTAACATTGGATCCATTCACATCTGTTCCGTTTGTACAGTATCCGTTCCGGTTCCGATCCGGAAAAAAACGCCAATGTGAACCGGGCCGGTAAGCGATTTGATTGTGTGTATTCAAGCCCCCAGTTCTCGTCAACCTGCTCTCATTGGTTGGTATATACTGTATTTTTTGGAATATAAGACACTCCAGACTATAAGGCGCACCTAGGTTCAGTGGGAAAGAAACTGGGGAAAAAATTACTAAAACTGGTGCGTCTATAGTACAGGGGCATCTTATGGACCTTTCTTCCTCCCCAAACTGTCTCTAAACTTCGCTAGCTACACTACACTGACCAGCTACACTACACTTATTCCTGTTGCCCACACCACTTCATTGTGCACGCCGCTCCCCTGCCTGTTGTGTGATGTAACAAATGCGCTGATTCATCGTTCCTCCGCTTCCCACACACACACACAGCAACAGAATGTGTTGTCAGCTATACAGCTGACTTCACGTCTGTACAATCTGGACAAGCAATGTCGCCCAAGGGGATCACATTCCGATCCCTGATGGGTGACATCAGTCCAAGATGTGTATGCACCTTTAGTTACATGTTCTGTAGGTTTGAGAAACATTTCCTTGTTGAAGCATATAGAGATCCTTCAGAGATGCTGCAGTATATGCACTTTCTGGCTATCCTTTTGATCCTCTGCTCCTTTTGATCCTCTGCCACCTGGTTCGCAGCTTGGCTTCCTATTGGAGGAAGCTAACAGAGGCGTAGAACGGCAGGGGGGAGCATCTTATCGAGGGGGAGATGTGGAGGAGGCTGATTGACAACCTCACATAAACAAAGCAGGTTAGCGACAAGCAGATTGTCGCTAGCCTGGCGATCTTTTAAGGGGGAACAGCAGAGCACAGGAGGGGCTGGCAGCAGTGATAGAATGACCCAGAGGCATGTCATTGTGCACAGGACATGCCTCTGGATCCTATTAGGATTTCCATATGCCACCTCAGGTCCTCTCTAACCTCCTGTATTTATAAAGCCTGTCTGAATGGCACACCATGGCACAGATCAGACAGAGCTGAAAGCTCAAATTTCAGTGGCTCATTACTGCCAGATAAGGGAGCATTAGACAGGCTGTTATCTCTAAATAAAAAAAAGGGTGGGTTTCTCTTTTTCCTTATCTCCTGTGGAAGTGTTAAGGTCCTCTTTAATGTTATACAGAAGCGACCTGAGGAGAAAAAAAGGCAGATATTCCCCTATGGGAAGGATCTTGATGCTAAAGAACCTTCCGATCCTCTCTCGGTGTCTTCATTACAGAGCTGTCTCAGGAAGGCATCCGAAGCACTTTTGTCCCTAGGTGCTACCGAAAACATGCTGCATGTGCAGTACAGCCCCTGAAATTTGTAATATACAACAATAGTTTAAGCGTTCCACCTAAGACTCGATCCACACTTGTCCAGTTGCAAATCGGATCCCGTTTCAAACTGATCAGTTTTTCAAAATGTTGTTCTTTTGTAGCACACGTTTCCAGTCCGTTTAAACGTACAGTATGTCCTTTCTTCATGTGTGTTTCTATTGGATAAGAGATGATGTTGAGGGAAGGAGCAAGCATTAGGCAATCCGTTTTTGCCTCTGTTTTGTGTGCAAAAGTTTTCTGTGTAGAGGGAGATCCGTTATTGTGTAGCTTTTCACTACCCCTCTGTGTACCCGGGGTCCGTGAAAAACCTGCAAATCCGGACTCTCCATTCAGTTTTTCAAAACGGATCCTGTGGATCCGTTTTTTTAAAGTGTGTGAAGACGGTCGCTATTTTAAACATTGGTATTCGGGGCTCCGGTTTTAATCCGGGCCAAAAAGCAGAGCCACGAATACGTTTTTTAAACAAGTGTGAAAAGACCGTTAACCGTTTTTGCATTATTCATTTTTACTATCTAGCTGTGTTTACAATGCTGACTTTCTGTGATAACATCAGATGCTGCTTGTATAGGCTGTACGGTTGTCTATTTGCTGTTCAGCCTGCTTCCCCTACTTCATCGGTGCCCACAGGTAATAGTCAGGGATCTCTGAGTCATGTGACAGATATTAATACCAGATGATTTTTTTTGTTTTGTTTTTTTAAAGCTAGCACAAAAATTAAAATTGTGCCAGCAATGGTATATATACTTCTATTGGCATTACTAACAAAGATCTGGGCTGAACTGGAGCTTCAACCTGTCTGCTGTTACATTTTTCACATCCATTTTTCTGTCTGCCAGGGGAAATGTATTCAGCAACTGATTTCCAAACACCACAGTCCAACTTTTCAGTAATCATAGTTTGAAAGCCTATTAAAGGACTTTTCTTTTCAAAAGCAACTTACACCTTCCTGTGGCATTTATGGAACCTATAAATAGGGAGTTGCTGTAACTAGTTCCTCTGTCAGCCCACCTCTATTCAGCTGCTGGTACATACACAGGACTGCTGTCAAAATCAGCTCTGGAATGTTGGATAAGCAACTAAGCAGATATTTATTTTTTTTTTTTTTAAGCAAAAAAACTAAAACTGAAAAACAGCAGTTTATACTGCTTAGCATTTAATTGTACAGCAAGCTTCTCTACAACCCGCTTTTCTCTTCATATCACTCCAATGGCAATGACTAAAAACAGCAGCTAAAATTTCTCCACTGTGTATTTGGAAATGGTTATAAATGGCCGAATTGTCCAAAGTGCTGTCACCGGGAATTCCTTTTTTTTTTTTTTTTTTTTTTTTTCACATATTCTGATCCACCACTCTCTACTC
Source organism: Hyperolius riggenbachi (assembly GCF_040937935.1). NCBI lineage: Eukaryota > Metazoa > Chordata > Amphibia > Anura > Hyperoliidae > Hyperolius > Hyperolius riggenbachi. Next base: position 89,518,435 of record NC_090657.1, read on the forward strand.
TTCTTTTTGTAAATCATTCAGTTTTCTTTTTGTTATAATGAAATAAAAAACCCATCCCTCCATTATGATTTATTGGGGTTCATTCATGATTGGTCGCTAGGCTGTAGTAACATACATATAATTTACTGCAAGTTACCTCACGTGTTTGCTGGTGGTCACAGGAGCTCTTCAAAAAATCCCTTGCCATGTTCAGGGCCGGATTTCTGGAAGGGCCACCATGGCCCGGGCCTTGGGCGGCTGCAGCCCAAAGGGGCAGCTGGATGTGAAAGAGTGGTTCCTACACATGAAAGAAAGGGCTGCAAATGGGCAGCAACACATGGAAAAGAGAATCTGATGTCCAAGGGAGCTGTGCATGAAAGAGAGGGGCTACAGTACAAGGATGATACACAAAGAAGAGGGGGCTGTGCATGGAATGGGAAGGCCACTGATGCACTTGGAAGGGGAGCCCCAATATACTTGGCCTAGGGGCAAAAAAGTATAAATCCGGCCTTGGCCATGTTGGGTGTCCCATGTAATAACCAGGAAGAGTTTAACAACAACAATGAAATAAGTACATCTACTCCAGCTAATGAGTACAAGGGTCTTTCCATTGCTCATTTGCTATACTGTAAAAGAGAGTCAATCAACACAAAGTGGTTTCAAATATATTTGATTTCTTTGAGGTTCTGCTGTAGGAGCCCCATCTTGACCCATGACCTGCCAGCATGGTGCTAAACGTCTTTATATGTATATTGGACAACAGTAACAAGAGGGATATGGAGACTGCCATATTTGTTTCCATGTTAACAATACCACTTGCCTGGCAGCCCTGCTGGTCTATGTGGCTGCAGTAGTGTCTGAATCACACCAGAAACAAGCATACAGCTAATCTTGTCAGATCTGACAATAATGTCAGAAAACACCTGATATGCTGCATGCTTGTTCAGGGTCTATAGCTACAAGAATAAGGGGCAGAGGATCAGCAGGATAGCCAGGAAACTGGTATGGATTAAAAAGGAAATAAATATGTCAGCCTCCATATACTGTACTTCTCTGTGTTGCTTGAGGTGTTCTCTGTTTGCTTGAAAAGATGCTGTGCAGTGTCCACCTTCGCAGAGTTCTAGTGCTCAACTTTTGTAAGCCCAGTGGCTGCATCTATATTTATAAACATGGCACGATCATGCGGGAGAGTGAGCATGTGACTTGGTTACAACAGTGTTGAAGTAAAAATCAAATCCTGCCAGAGCCTACTATATTTTCCTGTCACTCCTGATATAATGCAGCAGTAACCACCTTCTGCAGCATGCAGTTGCACATGGTGCATCTTCAAAGAAGCGGACAAGCAACAACAAATGGACACTGGCCACAAGTTGTGTTTGATGACTCCCTAGCAAACATTTGAGGGGTTTTAGGGAGACACCCTGGCCCATATGCAATTCACTTTTTCTCCTGAGCTTTCTCCTAGGCGTTATTTTTAAACCATCAGAAAGCAAGAAAATACTGTACTCAAAATAATGTTGATAGTACTTTTTGCCTACTTTTTGTTTTTATATTTTTTGTTGAAAAGTGCTGGTAAGTTTTTTTTTGTTTTTTTTTAAATCAAAGATGAAAAATTATCTCCCAGGAGAAAACTCAGGTGAAAAAGTGAATTGCATATGGCCCCCTGTACTTACTTCCGTATTAAGGCAACCAAGTAGCACAATTAACACTTGCCCCTTATTACTGAATACTCCCCCCCCCCCCCCCCCCCCCCCCGGAGACATGGAGTGCTTGAAGTGCTCCCACGCAGGCTCGGACAGAGCCGCCGAACCACCGACGGTCCCATCGGTGGGCCCCGACTGCCCCTCCTCCTGGGGGCCCCTAGAAGGCGTGCGCTGCATGGGAGAGCCGGGGAGGGCAGCCCGACTGTTTTTTTTTTTTTTTTTATGTCCCTTAAAAAAAACTATTTTCCCCGGGGGGGCCCCCTCCTATCCTCCCCCTCCCTCACCTCGGAGGGCCCCCCTCCTGTTACGAGCGGCGGCGGCGGTTACAGCAAAGTTCCTGCGAGGTATAGCAGAAGATAGAGGTCCAGCTGCCTCCCGGGCTACGCTGTCTCCTCTATGCCGCTCGCACTGCTTCCTGGTTTAGTGCGAGCGGCATAGAGGAGACAGCGACTGGGAGGCAGCTGGACCTTTATCTTCTGCTTTACCTCCCCGGAAGTTTGCTGTACCCGCCGGCGCCGCTCGTAACAGGAGGGGGCCCTCCGAGAGTCCGAGGTGAGGGAGGGGGAGGATAGGAGGGGGCCCCCGGGGAAAATAGTTTTTTTTAAGGGAAAAAAAACAAAAAAAAAAACAGTCGGGCTGCCCTCCCCGCGGCTTGTAAGGAGGGGGGACACCCAGGTGAGGGGGAGCATAGGAGTCGGGGCCGACACTGGCTACCCACTCGGCTACCTAACTGCCCACCCTCCCACCTGGCTACCTAACTGCCCACCCGGCTACCTATCTACCCACCCAGCTACCTATCTGCCTACCCTCCCACCCGGCTACCTATCTGCCCACCCGGCTACCTATCTACCCACCCGGCTACCTATCTACCCACCCAGCTACCTATCTGCCTACCCTCCCACCCGGCTACCTATCTGCCCACCCGGCTACCTATCTACCCACCCAGCTACCTATCTGCCTACCCTCCCACCCGGCTACCTAACTGCCCACCCGGCTACCTAACTGCCTACCCTCCCACCCGGCTACCTATCTACCCACCCGGCTACCTAACTGGCTGCCCACCCGGCTACCTATCTACCCACCCAGCTACCTAACTGCCTACCCTCCCACCCGGCTACCTATCTACCCACTCGGCTACCTAACTGGCTGCCCACCCGGCTACCTATCTACCCACCCAGCTACCTATCTGCCTACCCTCCCACCCGGCTACCTAACTGCCCACCCGGCTACCTAACTGCCTACCCTCCCACCCGGCTACCCTTCTGCCTACCCTCCCACCCGGCTACCTAACTGCCCACCCGGCTACCTAACTGCCTACCCTCCCACCCGGCTACCTATCTACCCACCCAGCTACCTATCTGCCTACCCTCCCACCCGGCTACCTAATTGCCCACCCGGCTACCTAACTGCCTACCCTCCCACCCGGCTACCTATCTGCCCACCCGGCTACCTATCTGCCCACCTGGATACCTATCTACCCACCCAGCTACCTATCTGCCCACCCGGCTACCTAACTGCCTACCCTCCCACCTGGCTACCTAACTGCCCACCCGGCTACCTATCTACCCACCCAGCTACCTATCTGCCTACCCTCCCACCCGGCTACCTATCTGCCCACCCGGCTACCTATCTACCCACCCGGCTACCTATCTACCCACCCAGCTACCTATCTGCCTACCCTCCCACCCGGCTACCTATCTGCCCACCCGGCTACCTATCTACCCACCCAGCTACCTATCTGCCTACCCTCCCACCTGGCTACCTAACTGCCCACCCGGCTACCTAACTGCCCACCCAGCTACCTATCTGCCCACCTGGCTACCTAACTGCCTACCCTCCCACCCGGCTACCTAACTGCCCACCCAGCTACCTATCTGCCTACCCTCCCACCCGGCTACATAACTGCCTACCCGGCTACCTATCTGCCTACCATGCCATGGGCGTCCCTACATAGGGCAAAATGGGGCATGCGCACTCCCCTGGCTAGCTGCTGCCCCCCCCTAGCTACCCGGACGTGGCTGGCCCGCCCGCCCTGGGGTGGCAGCGGAGAGAGAAAAGAAGCGGCAGGCACAGCGGCGCTGCCTGCCGCATCACTTAATTCTAAAGGGGGGAGCGAGAGAGGGGGAGCCCCAAGGTGAGGGAAGGGGGAGAGGGAAACGTCCTCCCTTCCCCACCGCTTCTCTTCTCTCTCCGCTGCCACTGAGGACACCTATAGATCTGGCTATTTAAACTGGGGACACCTATAGACCTGTCTATCTATACTGGGGGGCCCTGTCACTACCTAAACTAGGGGCTCCTGTCACTACATACACTGGGGGGGGGGGGGGGGTCCCTGTCACTGCATACACTGGGGGGCTCCTGTCATACCTAAACTGGGGGTACCTGTCACTAACTGAACTGGGGGGGCGCCTGTCAATACCTGAACTGGGGGCACCTGTCACTACCTGAACTGGGGGGCACTGTCACTACCTAAACTGGGGGCACCTGTCACTACATACCCTGGGGGGCACCTGTCACTACAAACACTGGGGGCTCCTGTCACTACATACCCTGGGGGGCACCTGTTACTACCTTAACTGGGGGGCACCTGTCACTACAAACACTGGGGGCTCCTGTCACTACCTAAACTGGGGGGTATATGTCACTAACTAAACTGGGGGGCTCCTGTCGCTACCTAAACTTGGGGGTCCTGTCACTACCTAAGCTGGGAGGCTCCTGGTGCTACCTAAACTAGGGTGCACCTGTCACTACCTAAACTATCCAGGCCAGCCCAGCATCACCACCAGCCAACCAGCCCAGAATCACTGTCAAAAAGGCCACAGCATCACCACCAACAGTCAGGCCAACATTTACTTCAACCAGCCAAGTACAGCCCAGCATCACCGCCAGGCCGGCCACAGCATCACCGCCAGGCCTTTCAGCCCACACATCATCCCCAATCCAGCCAAAAACAGTATTGCCTGGCACAGCAGCCAGTAGAGGAGAATTCAGAAGCCAGGTGAGAGGTGTCTACCATATTAAGTGGGCATTCTGCCTATTTATGTGAAATGCTGTTTATTTATGTGCCTCATGACTGCTGAATTTGTCTTGTTGGGGGCCTCATGGTTACTGAATTTGTCTTGTTGGGGGCCTCATGGTTACTGAATGTCTTGTTGGGGGCCTCATGATTGCTGAATTTGTCTTGTTGGGGGCCTCAAGATTGCTGAATTTGTCATGTTGTCATATTTGTCATATCTAACCTATGCTGAGGGAAACTATTCTGGCTACCTATATTAGCCCACTGCCTTACTGTTACAGTTACATTACAATTACCCCCCACCCATGTGATGTCATGTCCACACCCATTTTTTTTGTCGCTGCGCGCTTTGCTTTTTTTTGGGGGGGGGGGGGGTGTTGGTAAATTATCCGCACCGGGTGTCAAACACCCTAGCTACGCCACTGGAGGGGGGCACAGCTTGGAAGGGGGGGAATTGGGCACAGAGCGGCGGGGAGGGGGGGAAGCGTCCCCCCCTCCCTCACCTAGGGCCCCCCCTTCCGCGCACCCCCCCTCCTCCAGAAGTGCAGCCAGCAGCGAGCGGAGAAAAGCTACAGAGATGATGCTATCTCCGCTCCGAGTCCGCATGCCGCTGCCCTGCTGGTCTCTGACTGTAGTGTGTGACGCTGTCCAATCACGTTCTCGCAGTACTTCCTGCTAGAGCGTGATTGGACAGCGTCACTACAGGAGACAGAGACCAGCAGGGCAGCAGCGGCATGCGGAGCGGAGATAGCATCATCTGAAGCTGGTAAGCTATACTCCGCTCGCTGCTGGCTGCACTTCTCGAGGAGGGGGGTGCGCGGAAGGGGGGGCCCTAGGTGAGGGAGGGGGGGAGGCTTCCCCGCTGATCTGTGCCCTCTGCCCCCCCTTCCAAGCTGGGGGGGACTTGCATTGTGTGGGGGTATCTCTGCCACCAACCTGATTGCATTGTGTGGGGGTATCTGCAGCCAACCTGATTGCATTGTGTGGGGGTATCTGCAGCCAAACTGATTGCATTTTGTGGGGGTATCTGCAGCCAAACTGATTGCATTTTGTGGGGGTATCTGCCGTCAACCTGATTGCATTTTGTGGGGGTATCTGCCGTTAACCTGATTGCATTGTGTGGGGGTATCTGCCGTCAACCTGATTGCATTTTGTGGGGGTATCTGCCACCAACCTGATTGCATTGTGTGGGGGTATCTGCCGTCAACCTGATTGCATTTTGTGGGGGTATCTGCTGCAATTTGACTACTTGATGAATTATCATGAGGCATGTAACTACTTGAATATACAATGTATCTGGTCGGACCTAATCTCTGTGAATAACGCCGCTACTTATTTTGTGTTTTGTATTTTTTTTTTTTTAAGTCTGCCCATGACTCATCATGACCACGCCGATGTTCCAGTGCATGGTGACACCCATTTAGTTTCGCATTTAGACATATCCCTATTGGAGACTGTCCTCAGAATTGCTCACAATCTATTCCCTACCATAAAGTCATGCAAAATTTCTAGAGTACATGTGTATGTGAGCCCAAAATGGGGGGGGGGGGAGGGAGGAGGAGGAGAGGGGGGTGGGCCCCAGGCTGAAACTTCCTCGGTGGGCCCTTGGTGTCCCAGTCCGACCCTGCTCCCACGCTCGCTGCTGGGATCACTTCTGCTGGGAGCATGCCATCTTTTCTTTATTGACAGGCATAGTGAGTAGGTAATTAGAGCTGAGGGGGATGCACACACTTCTCTCTCTCTCTCTCTCTGCTTATTAGCATATGCTATAGCTGGGGGTTTGGGCCAGTATACTTTTAGTAGGTATACTGGCCAGAATACAACCGGAAATAGGTGGCCCCCAACCACAAGTACCTACCTTGATGTGGTCTATTAAAAATTAGTTAAGAATAGATAAATCCTCTTCCTCACCTCGGCTGCAAATTTCCTCTGTGACATAATGTTAATGCAGCCTGCTAAATTCTAATTATCTTCAAGATTAGCTCTGCCTCCGCCTCCCCTTTGATTTGTTTGAAATTCAGCATCCTTAAAGAGACTGATTTCATTAACCTGTCTATTTGGTCTGCATAACACTGCATTTGTTTTCAATGCTTGAACCAATGAATTTTGTTGCATGCAAGGAGGAGGGTCCCCTCCCTGAGTATATAAGCCATCCTGTTATGTCTCCCAAACCACACCCTGACGAAGCACGTATGCGTGAAACCGATCGGTGGACAGAGCCATAGACCCCCTGTCCACACCAATCCTACTGCACAGGAGATCCAGGAGTTCCAGGTGCTAGTCCCCGCTGATAGTTCAAAATGCGGAGACCACACTGAGCAGCTCAAACAGTCAATCTAGCTGTGTACATCTCCTTGGAAGAAACACTGCCTATCTTTGTATTCTATGGAATCAATCAACTTGGCAACCTGCTGTGTGATCCATACAGGAAAAATTAACTCATAACAACCAAATGGCCAGGCAAGTAGCTGCTACAAATTTATTTGGCCTTGCTTAAATGCTATCGCTTTACAAGTGTTGCTTCAAGCTCCAAGAGGCTGCACAATTTGTTTATTCTAACCTTACGGACGACTGCGATTGTTCCATGTATTTGTCTGCTTATCTGCGTCCTGCTTGGAACACTAAAGGCTCTTACACACGTCGGATTTTTTTAAACGACCCGTCGTTTGGACGTCCAAAGGTCGGGTCATTTAAAAAAATCTGATGCGTGTACGAGCCTTTACCTTGACTTACAGGGAGTGCAGAATTATTAGGCAAGTTGTATTTTTGAGGAATAATTTTATTATTGAACAACAACCATGTTCTCAATGAACCCAAAAAACTCATTAATATCAAAGCTGAATATTTTTGAAAGTAGTTTTTAGTTTTAGCTATTTTAGGGGGATATCTGTGTGTGCAGGTGACTATTACTGTGCATAATTATTAGGCAACTTAACAAAAACAAATATATACCCATTTAAATTATTTATTTTTACCAGTGAAACCAATATAACATCTCAACATTTACAAATATACATTTCTGACATTCAAAAACAAAACAAAAACAAATCAGTGACCAATATAGCCACCTTTCTTTGCAAGGACACTCAAAAGCCTGCCATCCATGGATTCTGTCAGTGTTTTGATCTGATCACCATCAACATTGCATGCAGCAGCAACCACAGCCTCCCAGACACTGTTCAGAGAGGTGCACTGTTTTCCCTCCTTGTAAATCTCACATTTTATGATGGACCACAGGTTTTCAATGGGGTTCAGATCAGGTGAACAAGGAGGCCATGTCATTAGTTTTTCTTCTTTTATACCCTTTCTTGCCAGCCACGCTGTGGAGTACTTGGACGCGTGTGATGGAGCATTGTCCTGCATGAAAATCATGTTTTTCTTGAAGGATGCAGACTTCTTCCTGTACCACTGCTTGAAGAATGTGTCTTCCAGAAACTGGCAGTAGGACTGGGAGTTGAGCTTGACTCCATCCTCAACCCGAAAAGCCCATCTTTGATGATACCAGCCCAAACCAGTACTCCACCTCCACCTTGCTGGCGTCTGAGTCGGACTGGAGCTCTCTGTCCTTTACCAATCCAGCCACGGGCCCATCCATCTGGCCCATCAAGACTCACTCTCATTTCATCAGTCCATAAAACCTTAGAAAAATCAGTCTTGAGATATTTCTTGGCCCAGTCTTGACGTTTCAGCTTGTGTGTCTTGTTCAGTGGTGGTCGTCTTTCAGCCTTTCTTACTTTGGCCATGTCTCTGAGTATTGCACACCTTGTGCTTGTGGGCACTCCAGTGATGTTGCAGCTCTGAAATATGGCCAAACTGGTGGCAAGTGGCATCTTGGCAGCTGCACGCTTGACTTTTCTTAGTTCATGGGCAGTTATTTTGCTCCTTGGCTTTTCCACACGCTTCTTGCGACCCTGTTGACTATTTTGAATGAAACGCTTGATTGTTCGATGATCACGCTTCAGAAGCTTAGCAATTTTAAGAGTGCTGCATCCCTTTGCAAGATATCTCACTATTTTTGACTTTTCTGAGCCTGTCAAGTCCTTCTTTTGACCCATTTTGCAAAAGGAAAGGAAGTTGCCTAATAATTATGCACACCTGATATAGGGTGTTGATGTCATTAGACCACACCCCTTCTCATTACAGAGATGCACATCACCTAATATGCTTAATTGGTAGTAGGCTTTCGAGCCTATACAGCTTGGATAGAGAAACACTCGGAAACACCGCTCACTCAGATCAGGACAGTGCTGGAACCAGGATGGCCAGATCCATGAAACTGTAGCAGAAGAAGGGGAAGGCCCGCACGTTGTCCTAAACGAAGTCCTTTATTGTGGACGTATCCCAAAAAAAAAAAAAATCAGCACACACAATCACATATCTCCAGCTGACATGTTCCTGAAACATGTCAGCTGGAGATGTGTGATTGTGTGTGCTGATTTTTTTTTTTTGGGGATACGTCCACAATAAAGGACTTCGTTTAGGACAACGTGCGGGCCTTCCCCTTCTTCTATACAGCTTGGAGTAAGACAACATGCATAAAGAGGATGATGTGGTCAAAATACTCTTTTGCCTAATAATTCTGCACTCCCTGTAATATGCATAATCTGCTGCTTCAAGAGGCTGCATAACCTGTTTATCCTAACTTAACGGACATCTGCAATTGGGACTATTCAATTTTTTTCGTCTGCCTTATTTGAACTCTTCTTGGATTTTTTATCTAAACATAACCTGCATACTACAGGGGCTGCAACCTTGCTACACTTGAGCCATGCCACTGTGCGGGAAACCATTTGCTGAATGTACTGTGTGAAAAATGCATTATTATCGTTGGGATGTCTCATTTTTAATGTAGCTTTTATTACATTCTTTATTGCATGATCTGTGTGAGATTTGGCATTTGCATATATAATAGTGTAAGTGAATTTGATAAATAAATAGAGCTCATTTTACCTTCTCGTAAGTATGGTTGGATTCAAATAAATTCAAACTTATCCAATTCCCCCTTCCTTGTTTATGGTATCTACACCTTTAGTATACCTTTAGCAGAGACCAAATGTCTTAAGATAGTATTTAAAGGACACCTGAAGTGAGAGGCATATGGAGGCTGCTATGTTTATTTCCTTTTAAACAATACCAGTTTCCTGACAGTCGTGCCAGCAATTCAAGTCCAAGTTAGTCCATGGGAAGGATATCATTGGTGAGATCACAAGATCAAAGACACACTGAGAGGGAGATCCATAGGGTGGGGGGGGGGCTCTTGTAGGTGTGCATGGAAGTGAGAAATGCGTGGGACAGTCAGAAGGAGATCACTGGAGGACTGAAGGGGCGTGCAGGTATTTATCTGTGCACAAGCTCAGAGATGCTCAGAGATGTATGTTAGGCAGGTCCTGTGCACAGATTTGTAGGCAAGGCACAGAGTCTTGAAACAGATCCTGGAGCAGATAAGGAGTCAGTGTAGGGCTTTGCAGAGAAGAGATAAGGAAGCAGAGCGGTGTGAAGAATGGATGAGTCTAGCTGCCACATTCATGACTGATTGAAGGGGGCAATGCGGTTCAAGGGCAGGCCTAAGGCCCCGTTCACACTTGCGTTTTGGCATGCAAACGGACCGGATCCGGATCGTATCAGGACCTGATCCGGATTGGAACCGTACGGTTCCGATCCGGTTTCGATCCGGTCCGTTTGCATCAGGACTGCTTCAGGCTGCCATCCGTGGGGGGGGGGGGGGGGACAACAAAATACCTTAAAATTTGTTGGGGTCTGCAGAAGGTGCACCTGGTGCACCTGTAGAATCAGGTCCTCCGCTGTAGGCCTCACCTCCACCTCCGACATACTGCCAAAACAGCTCCAGCACGTGTGTCACTGCTGCTCCACTCCAGATATGCTGGGCCCATGTGTCCCCATCCGAAATGGCCGCTATAAATCCTCATAGGAAGTGGGGTAGAACGTCCAGTGTTGTCTCCAGTGTGTTCTGTGCTTCCGTTTCCCATTGGTTTTCTATATCCGGATGGTGCAGTCAGGCTCCGGTCCGGGTGCGTGGGCCGGATGAGCCGGACCAAAAAATAGCGCATGTTGGAAAAGTGTCCGGAGTCCGGATCCGGCTCCGTACTGTACGGAACGGACGCATGTGAACGTCCGCATAGCCTTTGCATTGCTATGCGGAACGTACGTTCCGTTTGTACAGTATACGGTCCGGATCCGATCAGGCGGATCCGGACAGTGAACGCAAATGTGAACCGGGCCTAACAGAAGGGCTTTGCAATAGTCAAGGCAGGAGTTGATGAGGGCGTGGATGAGAAGCTTGATTGTGTCTAGTGTCAGGAAGGGGCAGATATTGGAGATGCTGGAAGTTGCAGGCTCTGGTAACATTTTGGATGTGGGGGCTGAAGTAGAAAGCAGGGTCCAGGGTGATGCCCAGGCAGCAGGTCTGGGAGGAAACAAGCATGCAGCTAATCCAGTCAGAAAAAGCTGATTTACATGCTTGTTCGGGGTCTATGACTAAATGTTATATAGGTAGATGATCAGGTGGACTGCCAGGCAATTTGCATTGTTTAAAAGGAAATAAATATGGCAGCATCCATATCCTTTTATTCCAGGTGTCCTTTAAAGGGACTCCGAGCACCTCTCATGGGCATACCTTTAAGCCAGACGACTTCCAACAAAGTCGTGCTATGACCCCTCTGGAGGAGCCTCTTGCAATGGCCATCCATGTCACTTCCTCTTCCTGCTTCATTCAGTGATGAACTTCTCTAACAGAGAAGACAAGGGGTAACCCGGAAGTTATAACAGAGCCAAGATGGCAGCCACAATTTTTAACCACTTGAGGACCACAGTCTTTTCGCACCTTAAAGTGACTCTGTAACAAAAATTACAACGTTTTTTCTACCATCCTACGAGTTCCTAAACCTATTCTAATGTGTTGTGGCTTACTGCAGCACTTTATACTATGACAGTCTCTGTAATAAATCAATGTATCTTTCCCCTGTCAGACTTGTCGGCCTGTGTCTGGAAGGCTGCCAACTCTTCCGTGCAGATCTGTTCCTCTATGCACACTCCAGTGTGTGTGTTATTTACATAAGCCAGCAGCTTCTCTGCTATCTTATCAGTGATAGAAGAGAGCTGGATAAAAATCCTAGGCTGTGAAAGGAGCTGGAAGGTCACATACTGAGGAATTAACGACATAGGCAGAGCTGTCTGCAGGAAGCCTGTCACTTCAGTGGGTGAGAGCTGAAGGGGTCAGAAGGTAAACACACACAAGTGATCTCTTGAGATTCAGAAGTAAGGCTGTATACAGCCTGCTTGTGTATGGATGTATTTTCTATGTGTGGACATACTGTACATCAACCTACTTCCTGTTTTGGTGGCCATTTTGTTTGTTTATAAACAAACTTTTTAAAACTGTTTTTAACTACTTTTAATGTGGCGGGGAGCGGCGAAATTGTGACAGATGGTAATAGGAGATGTCCCCTAACGCACTGGTATGTTTACTTTTGTGCGATTTTAACAATACAGATTCTCTTTAAGGACCAGAGCCTTTTTCTCCATTCAGACCACTGCAGCTTTCACGGTTTATTGCTCGCTCATACAACCTACCACCTAAAGGAATTTTACCTCCTTTTCTTGTCACTAATACAGCTTTCTTTTGCTGCTATTTGATTGCTGCTGCGAGTTTTAGTTTTTATTATATTCATCAAAAAAGACATGAATTTTGGCAAAAAAATTACTTTTTTAACTTGCTGTGCTGACATTTTTCAAATAAAGTAAAATTTCCTATACATTTGAGCGCGAAAGTTATTCTGCTACATGTCTTTGATAAAAAAAAAACCATTGAGTGTATATTTATTGGTTTGGGTAAAAGTTATAGCGTTTACAAACTATGGTGCCAAAAGTGAATTTTCCCATTTTCAAGCATCTCTGACTTTTCTGCGCACCTGTCATGTTTCATGAGGGGCTAAAATTCCAGAATAGTACAAATACCCCCCAAATGACCCCATTTTGGAAAGAAGACATCCCAAAGTATTCAGTGAGAGGCATGGTGAGTTCATAGAAGATTTTATTTTTTGTCACAAGTTAGCGGAAAATGACACTTTGTGAAAAAAAAAAAAAAAAAAAGTTTCCATTTCTTCTAACTTGCGACAAAAAAAAAATTAAATCTGCCACGGACTCACTATGCTCCTCTCTGAATACCTTGAAGTGTCTACTTTCCAAAATGGGGTCATTTGTGGGGTGTGTTCACTGTCCTGGCATTTTGGGGGGTGCCTAATTGTAAGCACCCCTGTAAAGCCTAAAGATGCTCATTGGACTTTGGGCCCCTTAGCGCAGTTAGGCTGCAAAAAAGTGCCACACATGTGGTATTGCTGTACTCAGGAGAAGTAGTATAATGTGTTTTGGGGTGTATTTTTACACATACCCATGCTGGGTGGGAGAAATATCTCCGTAAATGACAATTGTTTTATTTTTTTTTACACACAATTGTCTATTTATAGAGATATTTCTCCCACTCAGCATGGGTATGTGGAAAAATACACCCCAAAACACATTATACTACTTCTCCTGAGTACGGCGATACCACATGTGTAGCACTTTTTTGCACCCTAACTGCGCTAAGGGGCCCAAAGTTCAATGAGTACCTTTAGGATTTCACAGGTCATTTTGAGAAATTTAGTTTCAAGACTACTCATCACGGTTTAGGGCCCCTAAAATGCCAGGACAGTATAGGAACCCCACAAATTACCCCATTTTAGAAAGAAGACACCCCAAGGTATTCCGTTAGGAGGATGGTGAGTTCATAGAAGATTTTTTTTTTTTGTCACAAGTTAGCGGAAATTGATTTTAATTGTTTTTTTTCACAAAGTGTCATTTTCCGCTAACTTGTGACAAAAAAAAAATCTTCTATGAACTCACCATACTCCTAACGGAATACCTTGGGGTGTCTTCTTTCTAAAATGGGGTCATTTGTGGGGTTCCTATACTGCCCTGGCATTTTAGGGGCCCTAAACCGTGAGGAGTAGTCTTGAAACCAAATGTCGCAAAATGACCTGTGAAATCCTAAAGGTACTCATTGGACTTTGGGCCCCTTAGCGCACTTAGGGTGCAAAAAAGTGCCACACATGTGGTACCGCCGTACTCAGGAGAAGTAGTATAATGTGTTTTGGGGTGTATTTTTACACATACCCATGCTGGGTGGGAGAAATATCTCTGTAAATGACAATTGTTTGATTTTTTTTACACACAATTGTCCATTTACAGAGAGATTTCTCCCACCCAGCATGGGTATGTGTAAAAATACACCCCAAAACACAATATACTACTTCTTCTGAGTACGGCGATACCACATGTGTGACACTTTTTTGCAACCTAGGTGCGCTAAGGGGCCTAACGTCCTATTCACAGATCATTTTGAGGCATTTGGATTCTAGACTACTGCTCACGGTTTAGGGCCCCTAAAATGCCAGGGCAGTATAGGAACCCCACAAGTGACCCCATTTTAGAAAGAAGACACCCCAAGGTATTCTGTTAGGAGTATGGTGAGTTCATAGAAGATTTTTTTTTTAGTCACAAGTTAGCGGAAAATGACACTTTGTGAAAAAAAAACAATACATATCAATTTCCGCTAACTTGTGACAAAAAATAAAATCTTCTATGAACTCATCATACACCTAACAGAATACCTTGGGGTGTCTCCTTTCTAAAATGGGGTCACTTGTGGGGTTCCTATACTGCCCTGGCATTTTAGGGGCCCTAAACCGTGAGGAGTAGTCTTGAACCCAAATGTCTCAAAATGACCTGTGAAATCCTAAAGGTACTCACTGGACTTTGGGCCCCTTAGCACAGTTAGGCTGCAAAAAAGTGTCACACATGTGGTATCGCCGTACTCAGAAGAAGTAGTATAATGTGTTTTGTGGTGTATTTTTACATATAACCATGCTGGGTGGGAGAAATATCTCTGTAAATGACACATTTTTGATTTTTTTTTACACACAATTGTCCATTTACAGAGAGATTTCTCCCACCCAGCATGGGTATGTGTAAAAATACACCACAAAACACATTATACTACTTCTCCTGAGTATGGCGATACCACATGTGTGACACTTTTTTGCAGCCTAGGTGCGCTAAGGGGCCCAACGTCCTATTCACAGGTCATTTTGAGGCATTTGTTTTCTAGACTACTCCTCACGGTTTAGGGCCCCTAAAATGCCAGGGCAGTATAGGAACCCCACAAGTGACCCCATTTTAGAAAGAAGACACCCCAAGGTATTCCGTTAGGGGTATGGTGAGTTCATAGAAGATTTTATTTTTTGTCACAAGTTAGTGAAAAATGACACTTGGTGAAAAAAACAATAAAAATCCAATTTCCCCTAACTTTTGACAAAAAATAAAATCTTCTATGAACTCATCATACACCTAACAGAATACCTTGGGGTGTCTTCTTTCTAAAATGGGGTCACTTGTGGGGTTCCTATACTGCCCTGGCATTTTACGGGCCCAAAACTGTGAGTAGTCTGGAAACCAAATTTCTCAAAATGACTGTTCAGGGGTATAAGCATCTGCAAATTTTGATGACAGGTGGTCTATGAGGGGGCAAATTTTGTGGAACCGGTCATAAGCAGGGTGGCCTCTTAGATGACAGGATGTTTGGGGCCTGATCTGATGGATAGGAGTGCTAGGGGGGTGACAGGAGGTGATTGATGGGTGTCTCAGGGGGCGGTTAGAGGGGAAAATAGATGCAATCAATGCACTGGGGAGGTGATCGGAAGGGGGTCTGAGGGGGATCTGAGGGTTTGGCCGAGTGATCAGGAGCCCACACGGGGCAAATTAGGGCCTGATCTGATGGGTAGGTGTGCTAGGGGGTGACAGGAGGTGATTGATGGGTGTCTCAAGGTGTGAATAGAGGGGGGAAATAGATGCAAGCAATGCACTAGCGAGGTGATCAGGGCTGGGGTCTGAGGGCGTTCTGAGGTGTGGGCGGGTGATTGGGTGCCCGCAAGGGGCAGATTAGGGTCTAATCTGATGAGTAACAGTGACAGGTGGTGATAGGGGGTGATTGATGGGTAATTAGTGGGTGTTTAGAGGAGAGAAGAGATGTAAACACTGCACTTGGGAGGTGATCTGATGTCGGATCTGCGGGCGATCTATTGGTGTGGGTGGGTGATCAGATTGCCCGCAAGGGGCAGGTTAGGGGCTGATTGATGGGTGGCAGTGACAGGGGGTGATTGATGGGTGGCAGTGACAGGGGGTGATTGATAGGTGATTGACAGGTGATCAGTGGGTTATTACAGGGAATAACAGATGTAAATATTGCACTGGCGAATTGATAAGGGGGGGGTCTGAGGGCAATCTGAGCGTGTGGGCGGGTGATTGGGTGCCCGCAAGGGGCAGATTAGGGTCTAATCTGATGGGTAACAGTGACAGGTGGTGATAGGGGGTGATTGATGGGTGATTGATGGGTAATTAGTGGGTGTTTAGAGGAGAGAAGAGATGTAAACACTGCACTTGGGAGGTGATCTGATGTTGGATCTGCGGGCGATCTATTGGTGTGGGTGGGTGATCAGATTGCCCGCAAGGGGCAGGTTGGGGGCTGATTGATGGGTAGCAGTGACAGGGGGTGATTGACGGGTGATTGACAGGTGATTGACAGGTGATCAGGGGGGATAGATGCATACAGTACACGGGGGGGGGGGGTCTGGGGGGGGTCTAGGGAGAATCTGAGGGGTGGGGGGTGATCAGGAGGGAGTAGGGGGCAGATTAGGGACTAAAAAAAAAATAGCGTTGACAGATAGTGACAGGGAGTGATTGATGGGTGATTAGGGGGGTGACTGGGTGCAAACAGTGGTCTGGGGGGTGGGCAGGGGGGGGTCTGAGGGGTGCTGTGGGCGATCAGGGGGCAGGGGGGGGGAAATCAGTGTGCTTGGGTGCAGACTAGGGTGGCTGCAGCCTGCCCTGGTGGTCCCTCGGACACTGGGACCACCAGGGCAGGAGGCAGCCAGTATAATAGGCTTTGTATACAATACAAAGCCTATTATACATACGTGCAGCGGCGATCCGGGTGCTAGTAACCCGCCGGCGCTTCCGAACGGCCGGCGGGTTACAGCGAACGGTGGGCGGAGCCAGTCCCCGGCGGCTGATCGCGTCACGAATGACGCGATCGCCGCATAGCCACTCCCGCAGCCGCCCCCGCCGATGGGCGTATTGCGGTCGTTTGGGCCCGGACTTTGCCGCCGCCCATCGGCTGGGGGCGGTCCTTAAGTGGTTAAATTGAGATTGAACGAACACTATTTAGAACGGCAATTCAGGCATCAAATGAAAGAGGAGAGCACAAGCTACAGAAAGGTATGCATCTGTAACACCGCAGTGTCAGCGGAACTTCAGATATCTGATTATTTGGTGATCTGCAGTATCACAAATAATACAGATAAATAAATTAGTAATGACAAACTTTATTGCACAAGTGTAGTGATTGGTGCAAACAGTAACTTGCTGATAGAGGCTCAACGGTAACCTCACCAGTGGTGAGGGCTCACTGGTGAGTGAGAATAGTCAGACAGATCAGGTAGGCAACAACCGAGCAGATTGAGGTACAGAATCGTAAGACAGGCTCAGAGTAAAGTTTCAGGCAAGAAGTCGGCAACAAGGTCAGATAAGCAGAGGTACAGAATCGTGAGGCAGAAGGAATAGTCAGAACAGGCAAAAAATCATACACAGATAAATACAATTAATATGTTTTTCACTACTGATTACAGCTATCAAAGGTCTGAGCGCTAACACGAAGTATTCGCAACAACAGACAACTTGCGAGTGAATCTGCAAAGCTTAAATACACTAAGGTGTCTCCAAGAGCCCACCCCAAGCTCTCAGCCAATCAGCGAAGAGGAGCGTTCTCACTGACGTCAGCCGACCCGCAGGTCAGCGGACACGTCTCCTCAGAGAATAAAGGTCCTGCCGCTGGGCGCGCGCGTAGCCCTGAGTCTGTGCGTGGCCGAGAAACCCGACCGAGACGCCCTGCATGCCTGAGTGGTGGGGACGGAAGCGGCGGTCACGCCGCTCTCCGCCGCGGCGGTAACCCCGCCGCTCGCTACAGCATCTTTTAAGTACTTTGCAGTACTGGTCAGAGTCTTAAAGGCATACCCATGAGAGGTGCTCAGAGTCGCTTTTAAGCCCCATACACACGGGGTACGGCCGTCGCCGCAGCCACGTGGCACACGCGTGTTGCGGCGACAGGTCGCCCATGTGTATAGCGTGCGCGCCCCGAACCGTCGCCCGTCGGAGCTGTCGCCAGGCGATTGACATGTTCAATTGCCGGCTACAGCTGTCGCCGCGACTTCGCCGGAACTGTCGCTAGTCCCGCGTGAGTACGCGGGCTAGCGACAGGAGACCTACGCGAGTGAATAGAGCATCCGGCCGCGGGATGCTCCATTCACAAACAGCTTCCACCGCGTCTCTGCCTTTCTGGCGAGACGTGTGGACAGCTGTCGCCGGCAGGGAGCTGTCGCTCCCTGTTCGCGTGCGCGCATGCTACGGGGGACAACATTTCATAATACCAAATTAGATGTATGCACTAGTTTGTTCAAAGTTGCTAATTTATGTGCATAATTAGGCAGGAAATTAATTCAAAACTTTTAGGGGTGCTTAATGTAACTGATTCATAAGAAAACGTGAAACCAGCAAAAGGTTCCTATTGAAACAGGGCTCTGGAAGAATCCGAAACATCTGGAGGACGCTATTTACAACATTGCATTCCACAGACCAGTGGCTGAAGGCCAAAACAATACGTTTTACAAGGGGCGAAGAACTTGGTAAGCAGAATATTTGCTATAAAATGCCTATTAATAAACTTTTATACAATGAGAAGCCTGTTACCCAGAAAATGGCTTCTGAGAGCAATAAAGCGATAAAAAGGGGAATTTCTTATCAATGAGGGTCACAGTGTAGTCACTTCCTGTCTGAGTCAGGACTGAGTCAGCCACTTACATACTTGATATTTAACTCTTTCAGGCAGAGAAAGAAAAAAAAGGAACGCAGCATAGTTATGTGTGTGCTAGGCACTGTACATACACATGTCTATCTCATCATGTCACATGTCACTTCGGGTATCCTTTAGGCCTCTTGCACACTGCATGCATTTCAGATTCCGATTCCGCTTTTTAATCTGTTTTTACATCCGATTCCGATTCAGATTTTTAATCTTAACTGCATGCTGCGTTTTTTGATCCGTTTTTCTGTTGAATGTATTCAAGGAAAATCGGAATCGGAATCGGAAACGGAATCGGAATCGGAAAACGGATTTGCAGTGTGCAGGGAGCCTTAAAGCAAAATAAAACTGATAAGATCACTATGGTTTACAGAGGTTGCCTCCATGGGGAAGATCAACTGCGATCATTCTCTGTAGAGGGATTTTAGTCAATAATCCCATTGCTGATGAATTCCGGGGTCTAGAATCAAATGTTTTCATTCTACTAGGCTTCATACAGAGGGACACCACAAAACATAAGAAATCAGTACAGCGCCGCAGTGCCGAAAATCTCATGCATCCGAGCAACGTTCACCTCCCATTCATTCGCCTATAACTTAATGCTACTTATCACAATGAATTGATCTATATCTTGTTTTTTCCGCCACTAATTAGGCTTTCTTTGGGTAGTACATTTTTCTAAGAATTATTTTTTTCTAAATCCATTTTAACAGGAAGCTTAAGAAAGAAATGAAAAAAATTCATTATTTCTCCGTTTTTGGCCATTATAGTTTGAAATTAATATACGCGACCATAATTAAAACCCATGTATTTTATTTGCCCATCTGTCCCGTTAATTACACCATTTAAACGATGTCCCTATCACAATTTATGGTGCCGATATTTCATTTAGAAATAAAGGTGCATTTTTTCAATTTGCGTCCATCACTATTTATAAGCTTATAATTTTAAATAATATAATAACATACTCTCTTGACATGTATATTTAAAAAGTTTAGACCCTTGGGCAACTATTTATGTTTTTTTTTCTTTTTAATTGTATTTTTTTTATTTTTTTTTTAATAAAAAATGTATGTGGGTAATTTTTGGTGTGGGAGGGAAACTGCTTATTTTACATGTAAAATAAGCAAATTCTTTAATTAAAAATGTATGTGGGTGCAGTTTACTATTTGGCCACAAGATAGCCACAGTGAGAAAAGTCCTGGATGCGAACGATCTCGCATCCAGGAACCAGAATTCAGAGGAGTTGTTTACTGGGGGCAGAAATACCACGCTCTCTGGAGAGAAAGCGTCGGTATTTCTGCGGGGAAGTTAGATCGGTGAATGGGAATTATATTCCCATTCACTGATCGGGGGGCTAGCGGCAGGTGCGCGCGCGCGCACCACGCATTGAAAGCAGCAGTGCCTTTCTGGACGAGAAAGCTCGTCCAGAAAGGCCGAACTGGTTAAACCATGTGTATATGTATTCCACAAATAAAATGAGTTGCAGTTGTGGAAGAGTATTATCATTATCAATTTATGAAGCATCAACATAATCCAAGGTGCTGAACAGATTGAAGAGAACCTGAACTGAAATTAAAAAGTCAAAATAACCATACACAGGTCATACTTACCACCTGTGTAGTCCACTCCTCAATCTCTTTCTCCTCTTCTGTGTCCCATTTGTCCAGTGTGATCAATGAAATTCTCCGTCCTCCATTTTAAAAATGCCCATTACCCCATAATAGCTTCCTGGTTAGCACACTGTTAAACTTGAGCCATAGGGAAACATGGTCATTACCTTGCACATTCAGTTGTAACTGACAGCTGCTGATATATAACTGACAGCAACTGGTATATTTCAGTTCTGACAAAGTCAGAACTGGAAGGGAGTACTGTAGGAAGAAAATTGTGAGCTTCTGAGAGGAACTGACAGAGAGGTAAGTATGGAATATTCATTTGCAGCTACATCATGAGTTTATTTTAAATAATTTCCTCGCATCCGGTTCCCTTTAAGAAACAAAACATGGGGTAATAATACAGGCATTGGTGTATACCAAATATAGACACTGGTACAAAATATAGAATTGGTAATTACAGCAACAAATGTAACATGATGGATTCAAGGCACACCGAGAGCCCGGTATGGTGTAGTATGTAATACAAAGGGTATTACAAAAGTTCAAACAAGATATTATGAAAGCATGTACTAACATTTTAGTTGTGTCTTGAGTAACTAAAGGTCAGATGCGAGATATGATTTTGAGTTGGAGAGGACAGGAGCTGTTAATGGAGTGAATGTGATAAACACATGAGAGAGGGATCAAATATTATGCTTAAGCAACGTGCTTTGTGAACTATTTGTGAAAGTTATAGGGGTGTTATTAAAATGTTTTTGTTAAATCAGGCAGGGCGGTGGACAGAGACTGGGGATAAATGATTAGTTCAGTTTTACTCATATTACGTTTTAAGAAGTGAGAGGTCATGGAAGAGGATATAGCAGACAAGCAGTCAGAAACATGCGTGAGGAGGAAGTTAAGGTCTGGGGCTGAGAAGTACAGTTGTGTATCATCTGCATATAAGTGGTATCGAAAACCAAATGAGTTGATTAAGTTGCCAAGTTCTTACAAGTAGATGCAAAAGAGAAGGGAGCCAAAGACAGAGCCTTTAGGTACCCCCACAGACAAAGGATGTGGAGAAGAGATCTGATCCGAGTAAGAGACTGTGAAAGACCTTCCAGAGAGAAAGGATGATATCCAGGCCCTTTATACCCACAGATGAAAGTATCTGTGGGAGAAAGGCTTGGCTCAACAGTATCAAACACTGATGACAGATCAAAAAGGATGAGTATCGAATAATGGCCTTTGGATTTAGCTGTAATATAGTGGTGTAATGTTAAATCCAGCATATAACCAGGCTAGCGCAATGTCTGCTAGAGGCAGGGGTCTGGTAGCACAGAGCTCTGTATTTCCATTAGTGGCTGTCCCGGTATAGAAAGAGATGATCAACTAACAGAGTTCCTGTGTTGTAAACTGTGGTGTAAAATGTGGGCCCCTGCCTCATCAAATGGGGAGTTAGCCAACTAACAAGGGAGTAAGGAAAAGGGTGACAACTAACTCACCTTTCTATCGTCCTGTCCAACCAGTCCTGTTTAGTCAGTCCTGTCAATTCCTGTCAGTCCAGTCTGTCATATCCAGTCCTTCTTGTCCAGCCAGTCAGAATCGTTCAGAATAATCTGTCCTGTCCTGTCTCTTTCTGTCAATCCAGTCTGTTCAGTCCAACCAGTCCTGTTCCAGTCCATTTTTCCTACTCTCCAGTCCACCCTCGAATTCCCTCTTCCTGTATCTCCTTCCCCCACAGCAATTCTTACCGTCACCGGTGGGGCGGTCCCAGGGGTCATGACCTGGTGGCCACTTGGCAGCAAAGTAGCTCATCACCTGCTAGGTGCTCTGGTGAGGACCGATGGTCACTTAGACTCCACACCCTGGAAGCGCCCGCACCAACTAGTGCCGTGATCAGCAGGGTCCTGAAAATCTAGGAGTATTTTCCTGTCAATGATCCAGGATCAGGATATTGTTACATCAACATATCTATTGTGACCACGAGGCTCTTCCTAACATTGTGTAACATAACTATCCACAAGTCTACTAATGGTGATCCACTGGGTGAGTATTGCCACTGTGTGAGGTGATGGTAGTAGACTACCATGGGTACTAAATAAAGATAACCTGGCTGCACTGGTTTCAAAAAAAGTTTCTATGCATGGTTCAGACATTGTAGCACATTATATTATAGATAAACAATATGTTTTTTAGAAAAAAAAAAACAGGCACAGGGTGGACACTGGCTCTTTATCTGGAAAAATGCAACTGGATAGTAGGTTTTTCCTGCGCATGATAAAAACATTAGATGATGATTGTCAGTTTTTCACATGTGGAAAATGGTGATATTTGGGTGTGGTGGAAACCTATAGGTTCACAGTTGGCCGTTGCATTGCATTCCTTGTGCAGCAGGGATGCAACGCAATGGAATGTTAAAGTGTACTGAGAGTTATCCAACCATTGCGTCGCATACAGTGAAGATATAGTCATTGAAAAGGATGCTTCACTGTCACTGTTATCGCACGTGTTTTGTGGTAACTGCATGCAGTGCATTGGGATACTGCACGCCATTACACCGCACCCGCCACACTGTGAATATCGCATAGGTGGTGCATTGCAATGCGGAAAGGTGCGTTACAAAGTGGCTATTACACTGCACCACAACAGACCACTGTAAACATAGCCTTACCCGTTTTTAACCAAGGGCAGCGAAGCATTATGCCCTTTTTCCACCCGTGGTATAAACAAGTCACTTTCACACTGACACATTACCTTGCGTCTGACAATATACCATATTTCTGGAACCATAAGACACACTTTTTAACCCCCATAAGTGGGGAGAAAAAGTCAGTGCTTATTATGGACTGAATACAGGCAGTTCACGACCTACAAACGCCTGCCGATATAAATGACTGCCGACACATCAGGATTACCTTTCAGGGACTTCATGTCCTGTTTTCTCCGAGCGTGCAGAGTAATGTGCAGGGAAGCAGCAGCGCATGTCTCACCTGCTCCAGGCGCCTCCATGCAATGAGGGAAGTCTTCGCTCCCTCAAGGCTTCCCCTAGTGCCTGCCATGTGTAATGATGCCATCAGGAGAAGCCGTCACCAGGGGAAGGAGATGTCGCCCATTGCGTGGAGGTGCCGGAGCAATTGAGACATGCGCTGCTGCTTCCCTGCGCAATTCTAATCTGCACTGTGCACAGAGCTGAGAAAGAACAGGAGGAGAGGGGTCACAAAAGGTACAAGGGGGACAAAAGAGGTACAAGGGAGACAAAAGAGTGATACAAAAGGTACAAGGGAGACCCGGGGGGGCACAAGAGGTACAAGTGGAACACAATGGGGACACAAGAGGTACAAGGGACAGAGGAGGGACATAACAAGGCACAGGAACATAAGGGGCTTGATTCACTAACACAAATAGCACGCCTTATCAAAGTGAACATGCCTTATCAACGTTAACATGCCTTATCAGAGTAGCATAGCGAACTTATGCCTGCTAATTGGAAATGACAATAGCTCCACTCGTCCTGCCCTGAGCCCCTGCGGGTTCGTAGCGCTCGCTATGCTACTCTGATAAGGCATGTTAACTTTGATAAAGCGTGCTAACTTTGATAAGGTGTGCTATTTGTCTTAGTGAAGCAAGCCCATGAGGTACAAGGGGGACAAAAGTGGTACAAAAGAGGTACAAGGGGAACACAAGAGGATCAATTGTCCTCTAAACCTAGGTGCATGTTATGGTCAGGAGAAGCTGGCACAAGTGGTAGCCGTGAGGCGCTCACTCCTGCATCTAGACCCATTGAGTTATACTCCTGTTTGCCTGATGAAGCAGGACCACACCTGCGAAACGCCTTGCACTAAGTGGAGTTCAATAAAATATTTTTGTATTGATATATTGTGACTCAATTGAGTTTTATATTTTTGAGGGAGGTAAGTCCACCTGAACATCCCCCTCTTTTAGACGGTTTTTAAACGTTTTTATTCTACTCTGGCGCCTCTGTACACCAAGCCTTGCTGTCATTTTGGAATAAGGTGCTGTGGACTGATGAAACAAAAATTTTGTTATTTGGGCAAAACAAGGGGTGTTATGCATGGAGGAAAAAGAACACAGCATTCCAAGAAAAACACCTGCTACCTACAGTAAAATATGGTGGTGGTTTCATCATGCTGTGGGGCTATGTGACCAGTGCAGGGACTGGGAATCTTGTCAAAGTTGAGGAACGCATGGCTTCCACTCAGTATCAGCAGATTCTGGAGATCAATGTCCAGGAATCGTGACAAAGCTAAAGCTGCGCCGGGGCTGGATCTTTAAACAAGACAACAACCCTAAACACTGCTTAAAATCCACCAAGGCGATTGAGAAACGATGTTATTAATCTGCTCTGATATAAGTGTATTTATGACATTGTAACAAACTTTTTTAACAGGAATGTGTCCGGTTTGTCATATGTTTTGTTTCTATGTTCTATGCTTTTCATTTTGAGTCAATAAAAAGAAATTAAAAAAAAAAAAAAATCCACCAAGGCATTCATGCAGAGGAACACTTACAATGTTCTGTAATGGACATCTCAGTCCCCAGACCTGGATATAATTGAGTAAAAATCTGTGGTGTAAGTTAAAGAGAGCTGTCCATGCTCGGAAGCCATCAAACCTAAATGAACTAGAGATGTTGTGTAAAGAGGAATGGTGAAAAATACCTTAAACCAGAATCCAGACTCTCAGTGGAACCTACAGGAAGCGTTTAGAGGCTGTAATTTCTGCAAAAGGAGGCTCTACTAAATATTGATTTCATTTGTTTTTTTGTGGTGCCCAAATGTATACATTTGCCTGATTTTGTTTAAACAATTATTGCACACGTTCTATAAATCCAATAAAATTCATTTCACTTCTCAAATATCACTGTGTGTCTCCTATCCTATATAATAATAAGCAACTGCGTACAGCAGGGACAGTTGTCTCTGTGTAGCTGGGTCCGTGATTTTTACTACTGCGCATGTGCGCAGCACGGACCCAGCCTCACACAGAAAGGAGGAGAGGGACGGGGCCAAGGAGACAGGCAGGTGCGCGCGTGCACGTGTCGGGTGCACGTGTAGCGGACGTGCGCGACGGGCGGGTGTGCGCATGCACGTGGCAGGCGCGCCGAGACAGACCTAGTTCATTAGTATAATATATATCACTGACATTTTTTATCGTGACAACCAACGATTTGTAAAACCTGCTACACACATTGACTTTTCATTGGCCAATGATGGCCAATTTTACTTCATCCACATAGTATGAGAGCTAACAGATTGTGAATACTATGAACAGATTGTGTAGTCCAGCAAGGTCTATAAACACAAACACATTGGTACTCACCCCTTTAGAAGCGTGGAAGCCAGAGGGTGGTTGGAATCCGTGCCAGAGGTCAGAAAGTGTTCGGCAGCCATACCAGAGGTCCGAGGATGTTTGCCAGCCATGCCATAGGTCAGAAGGTGGCCGTTAGCCATGCCAAGGGTCAAATTCCAGAGAGTGGTCGTCAGCCATGCCAGATTCCAGAGGGTGGTTCTCAAACGTGCTAGAGTTCAAAAGCTGCCAAAATGTGCAGAGTCATCATGCAGAATGTCAGTTTCTCTTCTGCGCGCGAACAACATATTAAGTGTGAACTAGCACATTGATTAACATGAGTTCTCAATTTTTCTGTGCAGAAAACGCGCATGAAAACATGGCAGGGAACACACTTGTCTCTTGTTTTCTGCACGCGGTTTTTTTTTTTGCATACTTTTTCTGTACACCGAGTGTGTTTCTATGCAGGAAAATGTGCACATTTTTTTCCCAGCAGCTAATGTAATTGATACAGAAAACTGACAAAATATGAAGTCATGATGCAGAATGTCAGTTTTTTTTCTGCGTGCGAAAAACACATGAAGTGTGAACTAGCCCATTGAATAACATGCGTTCTCAGTTTTTCTGTGCAGAAAACGCGTACGAAAACAGTCAAGTGTGTTCCCTGCTGGAAGGTAATCAAAGTGCAAAAAAAATATATATATATATATATATATATATATATATATATATATATATATATATATATATATATAGATATATAGATACAGGTTCTGCTCAAAAAATTAGGATATTGTGATAAAGTTCATTATTTTTTGTAATGTACTGATAAACATTAGACTTTCATATATTTTAGATTCATTACACACAACTGAAGTAGTTCAAGCCTTTTATTGTTGTAATATTGATGATTTTGGCATACAGCTCATGAAAACCCAAAATTCCTATCTCAAAAAAATTAGCATATTTCATCCGACCAATAAAAGAAAAGTGTTTTTTAATCAAAAAAAGTCAACCTTCAAATAATTATGTGTTTATGCACTCAATACTTGGTCGGGAATCCTTTTGCAGAAATGACTGCTTCAATGCGGCGTGGCATGGAGGCAATCAGCCTGTGGCACTGCTCAGGTGTTATGGAGGCCCAGGATGCATCGATAGCGGCCTTAAGCTCATCCAGAGTGTTTTGAGGCATGGGCACATAGATTGGTCTGTTCACAAATATAGCCAATTAATGAATCGGTCATGAACAGCGGAAAAAAAAAGTAGCTTAAAAGCTCCCTTCAGGCTGAACGGCCCCTCACCGTCCTCCTCCGCTATGGGTCCCAAGAGATTTCCCAAGTCGGCGCCAGTTGGTGCAGGCACAGTCCGGCCCTGCGCGCTCTTCCGTCGCATTCTTGCCGCCGGGAGTGTTCTGCGCCTGTGCAGTCGCAGAACTCTCTTGGCGTCGACAGTGTGATGGGGTGTACGTGGCCGGGCCCCGCATGCGCAGTAAGCCCTGACTAGGGACATTATCAGGACCCACAGCAGAGGATCCGGGAGGCGGAGGAGGACGGCGAGGAGGGCTGGAGTAAGCCCCAGGTATGTATAAAAGTTTTTTTTGGCTCATCTCAGGTTTACTTTAAAATATTCAATGTTAAAGTATACCCGAGGCGGCATAGGGGAGGGCAGATGGGACACAGAGGTATGTTCCCTGCTCTATGTCCTGCCTCTGTGTCCCCTCTCGCTGCTTTCAGCCGCCCCCCCCCCCCCCCCCGTGCTGTGACCACCCAAAATTGGTGACAAGCAGCTTGTTGGCAATTTACGGGGGAGGAGGTTTCCCTTGCAGGAGAGGTACTTTTGCAAAATCTCCACTCTAGCATTAGAAACGCCCCTTCCCCAGCTCTAATTGGCAAGCTCTGCCTCTCCCTCGCCCCTTCCACGCTTCTGGCACGCCTCTCCCCACCTATCTGCTCTGTGTTGAGACACACAAAGCCAGAGCTGCAGCGTCGTGACCCAGGGGTTGCAGCCATTTTTTATTTTAAAGTCAGCGATTACAGGATATGGGAGTGACATGGTGTGGCGAAAATTGACGCTACCTGATCTGGCTATCCCTCAGGTCAGGTAGCATGTTTTTTTTTAAAGAAAAATGTCCACCTCGGGTTCCCTTCACGCATCAGCATAATAACCTTTAAAGAAAATTATATATTTTTTACAGCTGACACAAGTCCTGCAAAAATCTATTTCCTGCTTTCATGGAAGCAGACATATTGTTAACATCCTGTGCTTTCAAATTAGCCTCTCTGTGTGGCTGTCATGTGACACAGTTGAGGGATCAAATTACAAGTTGTGATTACACACAGATGAGGGGTAATTAGGCAAAACTGTCTAAATACATACAGGGTGCATTTCTCTCTGTTTTCCTTCTGTCCTGTGCAAGAGTTCGGGTCCACTTTAACTGATATGCCACTTCTGGCCGTAGAAGCAGGGATGTTAGGGGTCTTCATATTTGAGGGTGATCATTTGGGGTGACTTATTGCTTGTGGCACCTCGTGTCTCTGCGGCACCCTTGTTGATATGCACTGCCTTCGCCTGCCAACCCTCGGACCTCTCTAATATACTATATATGCATATATTTGTAAAATATACAGTTAGTTCTACAGATGGTCCACAAAACTGATCAATGGGGAAATAGTTGACTATCTAAGTTGGAAAACAGAAGTTAAGGGGTTAAGAGAGCTGGTTAATTAAACATCGCACAGTGCACGGCAATATTACCATTACTTCCGCACGTAAGGCGAGATATGCTAGTACAGTGACCCACAGTACACTAGTAGTGTGTCTGCACGTGTTACCATAGTAACCATCGCACTACTGGAGTACCGCAGTTCAGGCTACTCAGGGCCGGATTTACCATAAGGCGCAGTAGGCACATGCCTACAGATGCCTGGTGATGGGAAGGCGGCTCACTCTGCTCCTTGAGTACCTCTCTCTCTCTCTCCTTCCCTATGCAGAGTCCTGAACAGAGAGTAAATGTGAGGTTACTCACCCAGCTCTCAGAATTCCACTGACCAGATTTCCCTTCAGTTGAGGGCACTACTAGCTACTTAATACCTAGGGTACCACTACCTCTGGCTACCTAATGCTAAGGGGCACCTGTAGCTACCTATGCTGGGCAAGGGAAGTAACATAGAAGTGACAGTTGGGACAGCCAGCACACTTGCGGTGCGGTTTGGCGTGGTATGTAGGTTCATGGAGGGCGAAGTCTAGGGTGCCAGGACATCTGTGTCTATAGGATCCTGTGATGTAAATCCGGGCCTGAGCTGACTACTGTATCTTGCCATGTCAGAAGGTGCAGTATTTGTATAGTGGTCAGCTGGTTGGGAGACGAAAACGGGGGGGGGGGGGGGGGAGGCTGTAACAGGAGAACAGAGGGACAGATCTTTGAACAGAGGGAGTGGTAAGTGAAGGCTGAACCCCTACCATCACCACAATATTTTTTAATCATAAGATGTTGGGCTCTGTAATCCTTTAAAGTGAACCTGAGATGAAAGCCATTTTAGGTTCTATACTTACCTTGGGCTTCCGTAAAGTGTACCAGAGCTCAGGAAAATAAAAAGATTTACACATACCTGGGGCTTCCTCCAGCCCCATAAGCTCCGATTACTCCCACGCCACCGTCCTCAGTCTTCTGCAGCGCCGGTACCGGGTCCCTGCACTTTCGTCAATCGGGGCTAGTCTGACGTAAGAGAAGCTGCTGGAGAGATACGCAAAGAGCGCACTTATCCTGTGTAGACTTGCTCCGACTGACGGAAGTGCAGGGACCCGATACCGGCTCTGCAGAAGACTGAGGAGGGCGGCGTGGGAGCAATCCGTGTGTATGGGGCTGGAGGAAGCCTCAGGTATGTATAAATCTTTTTATTTTCCTGAGCTCTGAGTACCTTTAAGCCCCTATGAGACGGCACAATCCCTCACTGTCTCCCCAGGTGGCTCCTCTCACGCATGCGCAGCCTGGCCAGACGGGCTACATGTCGCGCTCCCGCAGCTGGCAGCTTTCTGCGCTTGGGAAGTACTTTTGCGCAGGTGCAGAACGCTCCCAGGGACAGGCTGCGCATGTGGAACAGGAGCCACCCGGGGAGACAACGAGGGATTAAGCAGCCTCATGGGGGATTAAGGAAGCCCCAGGTAAATATGGTACCTGAGATGTCTTTCATCTCAGGTACACTTTAAGGCCAGTTTTTTGGGGTACCAACTTATCAGTATGTTTTAAAAGAATAACAGACAAAACCCAAATACATGAGGAGAACATACAAATTCATACAAAGTCCAAGTCAGAAGCTAAACCCAGGGTTGTAGTTCTACAAGGCAAGAATGCTATCCATTCCATCACAATGATTCTGAACTATGAGGGAGTAAACTCTATTTTGGAAGCATAATGCTTCTTTTGGGGCTCTTTTTCACTGAAAATCGCCAATGTTATGCAATGCTACCTATTTTACTAAGCGTGTTCCCTATGCTTAATGTCGTCACACTGGGTAGTTGTCCCGCCCCCTCTACCCCATAGGACCCGGAAGTAATAAATGTTTGACTCAGGCCCCACCTCTCCAGTCTTTTTTTTGTCCTCGATCACTTCACCCCAGGGATCCGGATATTCGTCAGATGCCATTTGTGGGTATTTATTTTTGATATTTTCCTCCCTACCTAGCTGGATCCTCCGGCTTCCCACTAGTTGCCTCTGCTAGTGATGCCCCTATATAGCTATAAATTAGCTCTGCTGGCCTTTCGGGGATTGTGTGCCTGATCTATAGGTATAAATTACCTCCTACGTGTGGGCACTGGATTCATTGTACATCTTTTAAATTTCGATGTTTCGGTGCTGGAATCCTTCTCACCTTTTTTCCGTATAGCGTGCGTTCCACCAGTCCCCGCTTGTCTCCGCCCACTTCATGTCTCTCCTGTCTCTCCCATTCGCCGCACCAGTCCTCTCGCTCTGACTGGTCGGCGGCAATGCGTCATGCGCTCCACAGAGCCGGCTTCCTCCTCGACTGACGTCACCTCCTCCTGTCATTGCCGACCGATGGGAGGCAAGCAGGAAGTGCTGGAGGATAAATTTAAGCCTAGTGGCGCGCATATTCCGCCGGCTAACGCTGCGGTGAGAGTGGCCAGAGACTCTGCTGCACGGCGCCACGGAAGACAGCATGGAGCAGGAGCGGATTGTGGTGGATGATGAGGATAGGTCTTTAGGACTCCGATGTCTTGCCTAAGCCTATAGAGTTTTATTACACTGCTGCTTAGCTTGCTTTCTATCTTTCATTACTTGCAGTGCCTTCATCTGCACCTGTGGATTCCGATGCACCTAAAAAAGACCAGCAAAGGGCAGAAAGGTAGGGGGGTGTTTAAGGTAGGTTTTTGCCCTTTTGAAACAGAGTGCATACTGAATTGTTTACTGTCTTTTATGACAGCCCAAAGAAGCGTTCCAAGAAATCGTCAAGATCCAGATCAAGGTCCAGGAGAAGAAGCCCGTCTCAACGTCACAGAAGAGATAGAAGCCGATCTAGAAGGAGACGCAGTTCGAGATCCAGGCGTCGGTCAAGATCAAGATCAAGGGACCGTTCTTCTAGAAGTCTTCAATTATTACAAGAATCTGCCAACATTTTTCAATTTGCGGAACACAATCTGTGGGACCTGAAGGCCATTTACATCCTGGGCAAATACAATACCACAGCGGATTACCTAAGCAGACACACGATCAGCAACAACGAATGGTGCTTATCCCAGGAGGTCTATCAATGGATCTGCCAGAAATGGGGAACGCCAGATCTGGATCTGATGGCAACTCCCCAGAACTCCAAATGCAAGCGATTCATCACCCGATATCAATGCAGCAGAGCAACAGCAGTAGATGCAATCTCAGCACCATGGTCGACCAGATTGGCATATGTGTACCCACCAACGCCACTCATTCAGCGGTTGTTAGTCAGGCTATTGAGGGAGAGAGTGACAGTTGTGGCTATAATACCACACTGGCCCAACCGTCCTTGGTTCTCACTGTTACTGGAGATGAGTATCCAACCGCCTCTACCACTACCCTGAAATCACAAGCTCCTATACCAGGGGACAATATATCATCAGAACCCGCAAAGCTTGAATCTCATGGCATGGATGCTGAGGGGCAAAGGCTAAAAGAAAGAGGCTGTTCAGACGCAGTTATACTTACCATGCTTAAATCTAGGAAGCCTACTACCAACAACACTTACAAGAGAGTGTGGAATCAATTCCTATGTTACACGCAGGGAAAGGAAATAGATCCTTCAAGTCCAGAGCCTTGTCATATATTGGAGTTTCTGCAGGGGGGCTTAGACATGGGCCTGGCATATCATACGTTGAAAGTGCACATATCAGCGTTATCCGTTTTCACCGGCACTGCTTGGGCTACCAATCCGATGGTCAAGCAATTCCTGAAGGCTGTACTCAAAATAAGACCGCCTAGCAAACCACTCTTCCCTAAATGGGATTTACCCATGGTTCTCGAGGTGTTCTCGTCTCCACCCTTTCACCCGATTAATGACTGTAGTTTATGGAATAAGACTTTAAAAACTGTCTTTCTTGTGGCTATAGCCTCAGCCCGTGGAGTATCTGAACTTCAGGCACTAGGGTGCAGGGAACCCTACCTTACTACCTTTCCGGATCAAATAGTCCTCAGACCTTTGCAGGAATTTATTCACAAGGTAGTTACAACCTATCATCTGAGTCAGGATTGGACCCTTCCGGCATTTACTTTAGATGACACACAGCACCCGCATCCATTAGATGTGGTGCATGCAGTGACTGTCTACCTACAAACTACTGCTGAATTTAGGAAGACAGATAGGCTGTGGGTAATTCCAGGTGGTGCCAGAAAGGGAGAACCAGCATCAATAAGGACAATATCCTCTTGGATAGTGAAGGCTATCCAGTTGGCTTATAAAACTCTGAACCTGGTTCCACCTCAGCAAATACGTGCTCACTCAACCAGGAGTATATCCACTTCATGGGCCGCATTTAATGGTGTACCAGCGGATAAAATTTGCCAGGCTGCAAACTGGTCCACAATTCATACATTTATGAAGCATTATAAGGTTGATATGACTGCTCACTCATCTACTTTATTTGGTAAAACTGTTCTGTTATCACATATGACTTAAAGAAGTAAATTACTTTGTTTGCACAGCATCTGGTCTCCCTCCCTTCATTTTCTTCCTAGTTAGGTCCCAGTGTGACGACATTAAGCATAGGGAATACGGAAAATTGTTACTTACCTATCGGTGATTTTCCTTTCCCGATGCTTACATGTCGTCACACGACCCCTCCCTTCTGTGGGCCTCAGTGATCGAGGTCACATAGACTGGAGAGGTGGGGCCTGAGTCAAACATTTATTACTTCCGGGTCCTATGGGGTAGAGGGGGCGGGACAACTACCCAGTGTGACGACATGTAAGCATCGGGAAAGGAAAATTACCGATAGGTAAGTAACAATTTTCCGTAATCATGCATTTTGGCGGGTTTCAAGCAAAATTATATAAAATAAACACCTGAGGTAACTTCAAATGAACATTACATAGTTACCTTGCCATCAGTTCCTCTCAGAAGCTCACCATTTTCTTCTGACAATGATCCCTTCTAGTTCTGACAACATTTTGTCAGAACTGAAATATATCAGTTGCTGTCAGTTATTTATCAGTTGCTGTCAGTTATAGCTGAGAGGACAACTGATGTGCCAAGTAATGTCTATGTTTGCCTATGGCTCAAGTGGGCGATGTTACAGTTTAACAGTATGCTAACCAGAAAGCTGTTATGGGGTAATGGCCATTTTCAAAATGGAGGATGGAGAATTCCCTTGATCACAGTGGACAAACAGGACGCGCGAAAGGAGAAAGAGATTGAGGAGTAGACTACACAGGAGGTAAGTATGACTTGTGTATGTTTATCTTGACTTTTTATTTTCAGTTCAGGTTTTCTTTTGCTGTATGTCACCCCTAAATATTGTATGTATCCCTATTTATTGTCCAGCGCTGCGTAATATGTTGCCGCTTTATAAATACAATAAATAAATAAATAAAAAATAAATTACCCCATAACAGCTTCCTGGTTAGCACACTGTTAACCACTTGCCGACCGCCTTAAGCCGATGGGCGGTGGCAAGGGCTGGGCCCAAACGACCGCAATACGCCCATCGGCGGTGGCAGCGGCGGGCGTGGTTATGCGGCGATTGCGTCATTCGTGACGCGATCAGCCGCCGGGGAATGGCTCCGCCCCCCTCGCGCTGTAACCCGCCGGCCGTTCGGAAGCGCCGGAGGGTTACTAGCACCCGGATCGCCGCACGGATAGTGTATAATAGGCTTTGTAATGTATACAAAGCCTATTATAAAGGCTGCCTCCTGCCCTGGTGGTCCCAGTGTCCGAGGGACCACCAGGGCAGGCTGCAGCCACCCTAGTCTGCACCCAAGCACACTGATTTCTCCCCCCCCTGCCCCCTGATCGCCCACAGCACCCCTCAGACCAACCCCCTGCCCACCTCCCAGACCACTGTTTACACCCAATCACCCCCCTAATCACCCATCAATCACTCCCTGTCACTATCTGTCAACGCTATTTTTTTTTTAACCCTAAACTGCCCCCTGCTCCCTCCTGATCACCCCCCCCCCCACCCCTCAGATTCTCCCCAGACCCTCCACCCCTGTGTACTGTATACCTCTATCCCCCCTGTAATAACCCACTGATCACCTGTCAATCACCTGTCAATCACCCATCAATCACCCCCTGTCACTGCCACCCATCAATCAGCCCCTAACCTGCCCCTTGCGGGCAATTTGATCACCCACCCACACCAATAGATCGCCCGCAGATCCGACGTCAGATCACCTCCCAAGTGCAGTGTTTACATCTGTTCTCTACCCTAAACACCCACTAATTACCCATCAATCACCCCCTATCACCACCTGTCACTGTTACCCATCAGATCAGACCCTAATCTGCCCCTTGCGGGCACCCAATCACCCGCCTACACGCTCAGATTGCCCTCAGACCCGCCCCCTTATCAATTCGCCAGGGCATTATTTACATCTGTCCTTCCCTGTAATAACCCACTGATCACCTGTCAATCACCCATCAATCACCCCCTGTCACTGCCACCCATCAATCACCCCCTGTCACTGCCACCCATCAATCTGCCCCTAACCTGCCCCTTGCGGGCAATCTGATCACCCACCCACACCAATAGATCGCCCGCAGATCCGACGTCAGATCACCTCCCAAGTGCAGTGTTTACATCTGTTCTCTACCCTAAACACCCACTAATTACCCACCAATCACCCCCTATCACCACCTGTCACTGTTACCCATCAGATTAGACCCTAATCTGCCCCTAGGGCACCCAATCACCGCCCACACCCTCAGAATGCCCTCAGACCCCAGCCCTGATCACCTTGCCAGTGCATTGCTTGCATCTATTTCCCCCCTCTAATCACACCTTGAGACACCCATCAATCACCTCCTGTCACCACCTACTCATCAGATCAGGCC
Source organism: Hyperolius riggenbachi (assembly GCF_040937935.1). Lineage (NCBI taxonomy): Eukaryota > Metazoa > Chordata > Amphibia > Anura > Hyperoliidae > Hyperolius > Hyperolius riggenbachi. Next base: position 89,553,542 of record NC_090657.1, read on the forward strand.
CTAATTTGCCCCGTGTGGGCTCCTGATCACTCGGCCAAACCCTCAGATCCCCCTCAGACCCCCTTCCGATCACCTCCCCAGTGCATTGATTGCATCTATTTTCCCCTCTAACCACCCCCTGAGACACCCATCAATCACCTCCAGTCACCCCCCTAGCACTCCTATCCATCAGATCAGGCCCAATACAACCTGTCATGTAAGAGGCCACCCTGCTTATGACCAGTTCCACAAAATTTGCCCCCTCATAGACCACCTGTCTTAAAAATTTGCAGATGCTTATACCCCCGAACAGTCATTTTGAGAAATTTGGTTTCCAGACTACTCACGGTTTAGGGCCCGTAAAATGCCAGGGCAGTATAGGAACCCCACAAGTGACCCCATTTTAGAAAAAAGACACCCCAAGGTATTCTGTTAGGTGTATGACGAGTTCATAGAAGATTTTATTTTTTTGTCAAAAGTTAGCGGAAATTGATGTTTATTGTTTTTTCACCAAGTGTCATTTTTCACTAACTTGTGACAAAAAATAAAATCTTCTATGAACTCACCATACACCTAACAGAATACCTTGGGGTGTCTTCTTTCTAAAATGGGGTCACTTGTGGGGTTCCTATACTGCCCTGGCATTTTAGGGGCCCTAAACCGTGAGTAGTAGTCTAGAAGACAAATGCCTCAAAATTACCTGTGAATAGGACGTTGGGCCCCTTAGCGCATCTAGGCTGCAAAAAAGTGTCACACATGTGGTGTCGCCGTACTTAGGAGAAGTAGTATAATGTGTTTTGTGGTGTATTTTTACACATACCCATGCTGGGTGGGAGAAATATCTCCGTAAATGACAATTTTTTGATTTTTTTTTACACACAATTGTCCATTTACAGAGATATTTCTCCCACTCAGCATGGGTATGTGTAAAAATACACCACAAAACACATTATACTACTTCTCCTGAGTACGGCGATACCACATGTGTGGCACTTTTTTGCACCCTAACTGCGCTAAGGGGCCCAAAGTCCAATGAGTACCTTTAGGATTTCACGGGTCATTTTGCGACATTTGGTTTCAAGACTACTCTTCACGGTTTAGGGCCCCTAAAATGCCAGGGCAGTATAGGAACCCCACAAATGACCCCATTTTAGAAAGAAGGCACCCAAAGGTATTCCGTTAGGAGTATGGTGAGTTCATAGAAGATTTTTTTTTGTCACAAGTTAGCGGAAATTGATTTTAATTGTTTTTTTTCACAAAGTGTCATTTTCCGCTAACTTGTGACAAAAAATAAAATCTTCTATGAACTCACCATACTCCTAACGGAATACCTTGGGGTGTCTTCTTTCTAAAATGGGGTCACTTGTGGGGTTCCTATACTGCCCTGGCATTTTAGGGGCCCTAAACCGTGATGAGTAGTCTAGAATCCAAATGCCTCAAAATGACCCGTGAATAGGACGTTAGGCCCCTTAGCGCACCTAGGTTGCAAAAAAGTGCCACACATGTGGTATCACCGTACTCAGAAGAAGGAGTATAATGTGTTTTGGGGTGTATTTTTATACATATCCATGCTGGGTGGGAGAAATCTCTCTGTACATGGACAATTGTGTGTAAAAAAATCAAATAATTGTCATTTACAGAGATATTTCTCCCACCCAGCATCTGTATGTGTAAAAATACACCACAAAACACATTATACTACTCCTCCTGAGTACGGCGGTACCACATGTGTGGCACTTTTTTGCACCCTAAGTGCGCTAAGGGGCCCAAAGTCCAATGAGTACCTTTAGGATTTCACAGGTTATTTTGCGACATTTGGTTTCAAGACTACTCCTCACGGTTTAGGGCCCCTAAAATGCCAGGGCAGTATAGGAACCCCACAAATGACCCCATTTTAGAAAGAAGACACCCAAAGGTATTCCGTTAGGAGTATTGTGAGTTCAAAGAAGATTTTATTTTTTGTCACAAGTTAGCGGAAAATGACACTTTGTGAAAAAAAAAACAATTAAAATCAATTTCCGCTAACTTGTGACAAAAAAAAAAAAAATCTTCTATGAACTCACCATACTCCTAACGGAATACCTTGGGGTGTCTTCTTTCTAAAATGGGGTCATTTGTGGGGTTCCTATACTGCCCTGGCATTTTAGGGGCCCTAAACCGCGAGGAGTAGTCTTGAAACCAAATGTCGCAAAATGACCTGTGAAATCCTAAAGGTACTCATTGGACTTTGGGCCCCTTAGCGCAGTTAGGGTGCAAAAAAGTGCCACACATGTGGTATCGCCGTACTCAGGAGAAGTAGTATAATGTGTTTTGTGGTGTATTTTTACACATACCCATGCTGAGTGGGAGAAATATCTCTGTAAATGGACAATTGTGTGTAAACAAAATCAAAAAATTGTCATTTACGGAGATATTTCTCCCACCCAGCATGGGTATGTGTAAAAATACACCCCAAAACACATTATACTACTTCTCCTGAGTACGGCAATACCACATGTGTGGCACTTTTTTGCAGCCTAACTGCGCTAAGGGGCCCAAAGTCCAATGAGCTACTTTAGGCTTTACAGGGGTGATTACAATTAGGCACCCCCCAAAATGCCAGGACAGTGAACACACCCCACAAATGACCCCATTTTGGAAAGTAGACACTTCAAGGTATTAAGAGGGGAGCATAGCGAGTCCGTGGCAGATTTCATTTTTTTTGTTGCAAGTTAGAAGAAATGGAAACTTTTTTTTTTTTGTCACAAACTGTCATTTTCCGCTAACTTGTGACAAAAAATAAAATCTTCTATGAACTCACCATGCCTGTCACTGAATACTTTGGGATGTCTTCTTTCCAAAATGGGGTCATTTGGGGGGTATCTATACTATCCTGGAATTTTAGCCCCTCATGAAACATGGCAGGTGCTCAGAGAAGTCAGAGATGCTTGAAAATGGGAAAATTCACTTTTTGCACCATAGTTTGTAAACGCTATAATTTTTACCCGATCCAATAAATATACACTGAATGGGTTTTTTTGAATCAAAAACATGTTTGTCCACATTTTTCGTGCTGCATGTATACCGAAATTTTACTTTATTTGAAAAATGTCAGCACAGAAAGTAAAAAAAAATCATTTTTTTGACAAAATTCATGTCTTTTTTGATGAATATAATAAAAAGTAAAACTCGCAGCAGCAATCAAATAGCACCAAAAGAAAGCTGTATTAGTGACAAGAAAAGGAGGTAAAATTCATTTAGGTGGTAGGTTGTATGACCGAGCAATAAACCGTGAAAGCTGCAGTGGTCTGAATGGAAAAAAAGGCTCTGGTCCTTAAAGAGAACCCGAGGTGTGTTTAAAGAATGTTATCTGCATACAGAGGCTGGATCTGCCTATACAGCCCAGCCTCTGTTGCTATCCCAAACCCCACTAAGGTCCCCCTGCACTCTGCAATCCCTCATAAATCACAGCCATGCTGTGAGGCTGTGTTTACATCTGTAGTGTCAGTCTTAGCTGCTCCCCCGCCTCCTGCATAGCTCCGGTCCCTGCCCCCGTCCCTTCCCTCCAATCAGCAGGGAGGGAAGGGATGCAGGCGGGGACTGGAGTTCTGCAGGAGGCGGGGAGAGCAGCAGACTGACACTATAGAGATAAACACAGCCAGCTCTGACAAGCTGTTTGTCAGCAGCGTGGCTGTGATTTATGAGGGATTGCAAAGTGCAGGGGGACCTTAGGGGGGTTTGGGATAGCAACAGAGGCTGGGCTATATAGGCAGATCCAGCCTCTGTATGCAGATAATATTCTTCAAACCCACCTCGGGTTCTCTTTAAGGGGCGAAAAGACTGTGGTCCACAAGTGTAATATCACCCACTTGAGCCATAGGGAAACATGGACATTACCTTGCACAATCAGTTGTAACTGACAGCTGCTGATATATAACTGACAGCAAGTGGTATATTTCAGTTCTGACAAAATGATGTCAGAACTGGTAGGGATCACTGTAAGAAGAAAATTGTGAGCCTCTGAGAGGAACTGACAGAGAGGTAAGTATGGAATATTCATTTTCAGCTAAGTCATGTGTTTATTTTAAATAATTTTACTCAGTTCAGGTTCCCTTAAAGGAAGCCCCAGGTAAGTATGGTAACTGAGACGCTTTCTCATCTCAGGGATTTAAAAGTAAATCTGAGAGTTTTTATAGTCAGGAGAGGGAAGCTTCTGGGACCCCTGAAGTTCCATGGAGCTCGCCCTGCACTGTACATGCGCATACGGCTAGTGCATGCACAGTAGCTGCCGCTCAGCTCCGTGCTAGTCCCAGCACTGAAATAGCAAGGAAGAGGGCCACAGGGAACTAGCCAGAGGGATCCAGAGGCTTCACTCTCCTCAGGGCCGGATTTACCATAAAGCACTGTAGGCACGTGCCTACAGGCACCTGATGATGGAGAGGCAGCTCTCTCCTTCATTCCCTATTCAGAGCCCTGATCAGAGCGTAAATGAGACGCTACTCACCCAGCACTTTCCACTGAGGAGCAGGGCCGGATTTGTGAGAAGGCCCCCAAGGCTGGTTCCTAGGGCGCCAGAATTTACCAGCAAATGTGGGGCGGCAAGTGGTGACAAGTTGACTACACTTGTCAACAGCTCCGAGAACCGCTCTGCGAAGTCCTGAGCCGCCCCTTCACTACTGCAGCTGCCAGTAGTAGGCTGCATGCAGGCTCTCTTCTGGAGACCTGGGCAGCGCCGAGCGGCTTCCTGAGGCGGGCAGCGGCTGGATCAATCAGCTCAGCCGCCGCCAACAAACCGATCCGCCCCCCCTTCCTTCCCCGGAGAGCGAATGCAGAATCGCTCAGCTCTCACAAGGCTTCCAGCGCCGATGAGTCCTCTGTCACTGCTCTGTCAGCCGCCGGCGTGCTTCACTTTCTCCTGCTGGCGTCTCCCTCACATGTGACTTGCTGGCATGTTACCGGCGAGAGTCACATGCAGGGGAGTCGCCAGCAGGAGAGAGCAATGCACGGCGGCAGCTGACAGAGGAAGCCTCAGCGCTGGAAGCCTGGTGAGAGGTGAGTGATTCTGCTTCGGAAGGGGGGTGGGCCGGGGGGTCAACTAGAAGAGGACATCCGTGCCAGGCAGCTCCTTCCTCTGCAAGTGGTGGGTGACACGGGACAGCAACTAGCTGCCTATACTGAGGGAGGGCAAGCAGCCCAGCGATCTGACTACCTATACTGGGGGGGGGGGTGGGGGGGGAGGATAAAGCATCTGACTTCCTATACAAAGGGGGGGGGGGGGACTCAGCATCACCTATACCAGGGGTCTCAAACTCAATTTACCCGGGGGCCGCAGGAGGCAAAGTCAGGATGAGGCTGGGCCGCATAAGGGAGTTCACGTGTCCCCGCCGCAAAACGAGGGCTGCAGAGCCCCCAAATTGCCCCGGGGGCAATCCGCCGGCATTTCCTGGAAGGGGCAGAGCTTTCAGCTTCAGCTCTGCCCCTCCTGACGTCAATCGCGGCGGATCGCCGCCTCTGCCCGCCCACTCTAAACATAAAAAAAAAAATTGGGAAAATAGGAAAAAATGCCAGGAATCTTCATACAGCCATATTACGGCTGTATAGCGATACCTGGCCAAAGCGCTGCGGCTGCGTATGGACCCCCTGGAAACTCTGTCAGGAAATGTATTGCTCTTTCTTTTGATACATGTAAAATTACACTACCGTTAGGCTTGCTACTAAAAGTGACATTTACCGCATTTAAAAGTATACTATTTTCCTTCGAAACTTTAAAATCGATTTTCTCAAAAACTATAAGGTCTTTTTGAAAAATTGTTTTTTCCTCTTATTCCTAATGATCTCCTTAACATATCCTGCAAATTTAGGGTTTCTAGCATTTAAGGTGGATTTGCTATTAACCATTAAAGTCGGCGGGTTTTTAAATGTGTATTTTTTTCCTTTGCAACTTTAAAATCGATTTTCTCAAAAACTATAAGGCCGATTTGAAAAATTTTTTTTTCCTCTTGTAGCCACTGGGGGCCCCTACAAGCTCTGGGGCCTTGGGGCCACAAAATATTGTATCGCGGGCCGCAAATGGCCCGCGGGCCGCGAGTTTGAGACCCCTGACCTATACTAAGGGGTAGGGGCCAAGGGGGTAAGCATCTGACTACCTATACTAATGGGGGTGACGGGACATCATCAGGCTACCTATACCATGGGGGAGGGGGCACCATCTGACTACCAAAACTAATTTGGGGGCATCAGGGAACAGCATCAGGCTACCTGTACTGGGGGAAAGGAAGGGGGGTGTCAGCATCTGACTACCTACACTAAGGGGGGAGGTGCACCTGTCTACCTATACTAAAAGGGTAAACAGGATCTAGCTACCTATATTGGGGTGTCAAAGTCATGAACGTTCTTAACCCCCATTGCTGCCCATGACCCTATTTTTTCTTGTGGCTGCACTCCTATGTACAAGTGTAACTGTACTAGGCATGCACGAGTATGGTCCTCACATTCCCATTAGCACAAAGTCACTTCTGCACAGAGGAAACAGACAAGCACGAAAGGCTTCAAGCTACTGGCCATGTGCGGACCATGCTCACGCAGACCCAGTACGGTTGTACTCAGATGGGAGTGCAGGCACAAGGAAAAAGAGGGTCCCAGACAGCTGTGTGGGTTCTGAATATGTTCAGAGGGTCTCAGTGCAGTAACAATGGGCATGGGAAGGATCTATTAAGGTAAGATTTTTTTTTTTTTGTGCCAGGTTCACTTAAAGACTTTTTAATTGGTGAAAAATTGGGGAGTTGAGATGCTGTTGTGGTGGTGGTGGGGGGAGGCTGGTGACAGTGGGCCTTGGGCGGTAGAAGGTACAAATCCGGCCCTGCTGAGGAGATCTCCCTTCAGTGAGTTGCACCTCTAGCTACCTAATACTAATGTTTCTCTGGGTACCTAATACTAAAGGGCACCTGTAGCTACCTATGATGGGCATGGTAAGCACAGGAGAAGTGACAGCTAGGACAGCCAGCACACCTTGTGGTGCGACTTCGGCAGGGGTTTGTAAGTTCATGGAGGGAGAAGTCTAGGGTGCCAGGACATCTGTGCCTATAGGCTCCTGTGATATAAATCCAGGCTTGCCTCTCCTGAGGTAAGTACCCAAGCTAAGAGGTTTTGCTTGAAGAATGAGTGCAAAAATAAAATGTTACCCCCATTCAACAAACTTCGGTAAACTGACTTATACGTGTGTTTGCCAATGAGCTTTACTTTTTCATACCTTTTATCATCCTCGTCGCACTCGCAATAGGATAAATAAATACTGGGAACCCAGTGTGCTCTCCGCCCCTACGTCACCCTAGTTTACATACTGACGTGACCAACATATTACGTCACACTGCCAGGAATCCTCCTGACTTCCAGCCGGCTGTTCCCGTCTAACGCGTTCCTCCCTCTGCAGGCAGTAGGCTTCGCTAAAAAACAAAGGGGGCATAACCGCCTAGATAGAACAGCTGAGCCGCAAGGAACGTCCCTGAGACCAACAGGTGGGCGGGGCCGCCTTGACACATAATGAATAATAAATGAGCAAGGTTGGGCTTCTTCTTCTTCTTCACAGATCTAAGGGCGGCGCTCCTGCCTGCTTAAGAATAATAAATAAATGGAAGCAGTAAGACGAGAGGTGCAGACGTAGTCATTTTAATGTTTCACTGGCAGGGACGAGTCATAAAACAAGGCTGGTCGGGCGGCCCTCATTAGAAGGGGTGTGGCGTGGCGGTGGCCCTGCCTTTGATTTGCAGCTGTGGGCTGGGACTGGGTGAGGTTGGTCAAGTGGTTTCCGGCTCTGGTACTGTAGACTGGTGGAGCTGCGTCAGAGTGAAGAACAAGAGATAGAAGTTGCTGAAGGCGGAGAGCGGTAAGAGTAGCTGTTTTTCTTTTCTTGCCCCACTTTATGTGGTGGATGGGTCCCTTAGGATTGACTGCTGCTTCCAGCACGTGTTGGGGTGGGGGGCATGTCATGTGACATCAGGCGGGCATGTGGCTGGGGGCAACCTGTGGCCCTCCAGCTGTTTTGGTCTTGCACATGTGCCAGGGCTTGGTTGGGCAGCTTCTTATTATTAGTTCTGTAGCTGCTGGAGATCAGATTGCCATTTGTAAGCTGATGTATGATAGATATCACAACGTGAGAACACAAAACTGCCAGTGAACACTCCATACCTGATCAGATGTGCACTTGAAGACTGACAGGTCATTAGTGACTGGCTATCCTTGGAAAGTAAACATTGATTTTATTTACTGTAAATCATTTAGGTAACTGGTACCTTGTTTAGATGTGAGAATTATGAAAAAAAAACTCTGTAAAAATGCATGGATCTATAAATTAAGCTGACAATCTATCCTACATCATTCAATTTACCGAAAAATTGATTTGGAAAAATCCACTACTCTTGATTGATTTATATAGAAAAAACAAAATGTGATCAGATCCCTCTCTCAAATAGGATTTCTCAGTACAACTGATTGTTTATTGTTGAGTTGAGGTCCATGTTGTACACACACAGATGCACATGTTGTACCTAATGTGTAAGTAATGGAGTGTATGTGGAGTCTCCAGTGATTCTTGTGTATGCCCAATGGGAATAAAAGTACATCTTTTATCTTGACTTTTGTGTGTGTTTGAACTCAAATTTGCTATAATTAGAGGATGTTGTGCTGGAACTTGACACAGGGATAATCCAAATCAAAAGATTAATTAATTAATAGCTTGGGTAATTAGTCATTTAACTGATTGTTAGCTCCTGGAGTCTGACTAGCTGTGTGTGAAGTTTTGGCTCAGCCCTGTTAATTTCAGTTCATGGAAGTCAAACATCTATGGGAAAGTCTAATTATCTCATCACCTGAAGCTGTAAGTGATCCAGTAAACCTGGACATTAAAAAGTATATTTAATTAAGTGGTTAGTAGACAAATTTGTATGGATACCCACCTAAAGAGCATTTTTTGTTCTATAGCAACCCTGGACAGAACCGCAGTTTTGTGAACCCAGCCTTATAGAGGGAAGTTACCTCGAGTATCTGCTACCTAACTAGTTGTCATAATGACCCTAATAGAAATACTTATACCTTTACTACATATTAAAGCGGAACTGAAGATTGCTATAAAAACCAGTTTCACTTACCTGGGTTTTCCCCAAGCCCCCTGCAGCTGTCCTGTCCCACACCGGTCCTCTATGATCCTCCGTTCTCCACTGCAGTACAGTTTTGTTACTGCCGACTTGTAAGTTGACAGCAACTGCGCTTGCGCATCCCAGGCCACACGTATCTTTCTTCATGTTACTGTCCTTCAGGTGGGAGTAACAAAACTGCACCGTGGCGGGAGAACGGAGGGTCGTGCAGGACCGGCGTGGGACAGGACAGCTGCAAGGGGCTGGGGAAGCCCCAGGTAAGTGAAACTGTTTGTTTTTATAGTGATATTCAGAATGCGTTCCGTCCATTCTGCATCCACAAGCAATGTTTTAACCCATCCGTTTCGCGTCCGCACGTCGACCCACTCGATCACGTCTGTCCGCATCACTGCTCACCTGTCCCGCCGCTGGGTCCCTTCTAAACAGCCCAGAGGCCAGCAAGAAAATGGGGCTCTCCATAGGCTGCAACAGGCTAATTCTCCCTGTTGATGAGTATTCCCATTGGTCTTTTGCAGCCCAATGGAGATCCACCGAGCGACTAGCGGCGCCACGAAGAACAGACAGTGTCCATTCTCATAGGCTTTCATTGCACACATTTTCCCATCCAGTCCGGGAAAAATGTACCAAGTTGGGACTCTGCGTTTCCATCTCGCATTCCGCGGCACATGGATCTGTGTTCGTTTTGGGTTTTTTTTTTACAAGCGGAAGCAGATCCTATTTTAAAGAGAATCTGTATTGTTAAAATTGCTCAAAAGTAAACATACCAGTGCGTTAGGGGACATCTCCTATTACCCTCTGTCACAATTTCGCCGCTCCTCGCCGCATTAAAAGTGGTTAAAAACAGTTTTAAAAATTTTGTTTGTAAACAAACAAAATGGCCACCAAAACAGGAAGTAGGTTGATGTACAGTATGTCCACACATAGAAAATACATCCATACACAAGCAGGCTGTATACAGCATTCCTTTTGAATCTTAAAGAGAATCTGTATTGTTAAAATCACACAAAAGTAAACATACCAGTGCGTTAGGGGACATCTCCTATTACCCTCTGTCACAATTTCGCCGCTCCCCGCCGCATTAAGTGGTTAAAAACTGTTTTAAAAAGTTTGTTTATAAACAAACAAAATGGCCACCAAAACAGGAAGTAGGTTGATGTACAGTATGTCCACACATACAAAATACATCCATACACAAGTAGGCTGTATACAGCCTTCCTTTTGAATCTCAAGAGATCATTTGTGTGTTTCTTTCCCCCTGCATTTCTCAAGCACTGAAGTTTCAGGCTGCTCTTTTCTTCCTGCAAACAGCTTTGCCCTTGTCTGTAATTCCTCACTATGTGAAAGCCCAGCCCGCTCAGAGGACGATTTATCCAGCTTGTAAAAGATAAGAGAGAAGAGAGAAGCTGCTCTAATCTAAATAACACACAGGCAGTGTGCATAGAGGGGCCTGGAAGGGGGAGTTCATAGCAGAACCACAACACTGAAGAACTTGGCAGCCTTCCAGACACAGGCTGACAAGTCTGACAAGAGAGAGATAAGTTGATTTATTACAGAGACTGTGATAGTGCAAAGTGCTGCAGTAAGCCAGAACACATTAGAATAGCTTTTGGAACTTGTAGGATGATAAAAAACAGGATGCAATTTTTGTTACGGAGTCTCTTTAAGAGATCATTTGTGTGTTTCTTTTCCCCATGCACTGAAGTTTCAGGCTGCTCTTTTCTTCCTGCAAACAGCTTTGCCCTTGTCTGAATTTCCTCAGTATGTGAAAGCCCAGCCAGCTCAGAGGACGATTTATCCAGCTTGTAAAAGATAAGAGAGAAGCTGCCCTAATCTAAATAATACACAGACAGTGTGCAGAGAGGGGGCCTGGAAGGGGGAGTTCATAGCAGAACCACAACACTGAAGAACTTGGCAGCCTTCCAGACACAGGCCGACAAGTCTGACAGGGGAAAGATACATTGATTTATTACAGAGACTGTGATAGCAGAAAGTGCTGCAGTTAGCCAGAACACATTAGAATAGCTTTTGGAACTTGTAGGATGATAAAAAACAGGATGCAATTTTTGTTACGGAGTCTCTTTAAGCATAGGATCCATTTCCTATATTTTTTTTTTTTTTTTTAGCGGAGCTTTAAGAAATAAAAGTGCCTTCCGGGTATGTTTTTTTAATAAAGTGTGAACTGGCTTTTATCCAGCACTGATGGGGATGGGCTGGTGATGGAAAAGTGTGCTTTCTGGTTGCCCGAGACTCTGCGTTTAAAATAGGCCTAGCTATACATTACTATACCTTACACTATATACATAGCATGAACTCTGTATTGAATGTTAAAATACAGTCATTGGGGAGCTGTGACTGTCACATTCTAAAGCGTTGATCCTTACCCAGGGCTTCCTCCAGCCCCATCAGCTCGTAAGCTTAATCAGTCACCCCCCTGCTTTCTGCTGTTCAGCTGCAATCAGCCCCGGTAACTAGGGCTGCACGGTTTATCAGTTTAAAACCGAAACCGCGGTTCGTGGCAAGACTATCTCCTGATCGTCAGTACCTTCGGTTTTTCGGTTGCCTGGCCCCGCTGTGCGCGGATTGGCCAGAAACAGTGAATATGTATGAGTGTTAATGAGCGGGGGGGCGGATCCACTCGAGCGAGCGGCCGGGCACATACAGCTTTACCAATCACTGGATAGCAATGGAATGACGGCAGCGGTAGGCAGAGCTATATGCTCTGTACAGCTCTGCCTACCGCTGCCATCATTCCATCACTATCCAGTGATTGGTAAAGTTGTATGTGCCCAGCCGCTGCTCGAGTGGATCCGCCCCCCCCGCTCATTAACACTCATACATATTCACTGCTTCTGGCCAGTTCGTGTTGACGATCTGGTGCAGCAGCAGCTTTCATAGTGCCCGCACTGCCCAGTCCGCTATCTGTAGTACCTTATGTCTGCCTGGCCCCGCTGTGCGCGGATTGGCCAGAAGCAGTGAATATGTATGAGTGTTAATGAGCGGCCAATCCACGCACAGCGGGGCCAGGCAGACATAAGGTACTACTGATACGTGCGGGCACTATGAAAGCTGCTGCTGCACCAGATCGCCCATACACCCCCCTCCCCCCCCCCCCTCCCCCGCTGCCCTAAAGTACAAAAGCATGTTTTGAGAAAAATCGGGGAAAAATCGAAATTGCAATTTCTGAGAGAAAAATCGCAATTTCGATTTTTCCCTAAAATCGTGCAGCCCTACCGGTAACTGGCTCAGTTGTGTCAATCCGGGTCTACTGCTCATGTACAGAAGACCCAGACTGGACCCGACTGAACCAGTTTTTTCAGGGCTGATCGCGGCTGAACAGACGTGGGACTCGAAATTATTAAAGGAAACCAGAGCTGGTGTAAAGGAAATGTTTTACACATACCTGGGGCTTCCTCCAGCCCCATATGCACGGATCGCTCCCACGCTGCCGTCCTCCGCTGCCTGCAGTTTCTGTACCGGGTCTCGTCTCTTCAGCCAGTCGGAGCCAGTCTGATGTAAGAGAAGCACAAAGATTGCTTATCTCTCCAGCAGCCTCTGGAGAGAGGTGTAGAAGGTGCACTTCTCCTGCGTAGACAGGCCCCGACTGGCTGAAGAGACGGGACCCGGTATCAGAGTTGCAGGCAGCAGAGGGCGGCGGCGTGGGAGCGATCTGTGCATATGGGGATGGAGGAAGCCCCAGGTATGTATAAAACATTTCCTGTATACCAGCTCTGATTTCCTTTAATAATTCTGAGTCCCATGTCTGTTCTGCCGCGATCGGCCCTGAAAACTGGCTCAGTCAGTCTCAGCTCTGGTACACTTTTTAAGCTTACGGGGCTGGAGAAAGCCCCAGGTATGTATCAAAGCTCTAGAATGGGATGTCTCTGGTACGCTTTAAGCACAGCAGAGGCCACAGACAGCCTGAGAAGTTGGCCTTCGCCACTCCAATGCCAGTTACACACCACACAATTTTCTGGCAGATTTACCTGCCAGATCGATTATTTCCAACATGTCCAATCTGAATTACGGTCGATTTTTCGTTTTTCCGAATTATTTATTTATTTATTTTTTTTTTTGGGTCACTTCTATGAAAATCTATTGGAAAAATGAAAATCCGATTGAAATTCAGATCGGATATGTTGGAAATTAATTGATCTGGCAGGTAAATGTGCCAGAAAATTGTATGGTGTGTACATATTATTAAGCTGGCCATACACTAGGCCGATTACCCGCCGGTCGACAGCAGATTCGATCACTGGGATCGAATCTGCTGTCACATAGATCAAACTATTTCGGCCTGAAATAGATCAATCCCGTCGACCGATCCGTGCGGTAAATACCGTCGGTCGCCCGCGGGTAGGGAGCGCATCGCTAGCGGCGTATGATCAACGCAGGTATACTTTACCTGAAGCTGGCTCCCGGCATCTTCTCCGCATCACCTCCCGGCTGGCATCTTCTCCGCATCACGGCATCCGTGTATAACTTCCTGTGTCACTGCAGTGACAGCGGAAGTACAAATAGAGGGCGCTCTATTTGAACTTCCGCTGTCACTTGAGTGACAAAGTTATACGCGGATGCCGTGATGCGGAGAAGATGCCCGGGACCAGGCTTCAGGTAATGTACGCGGGGGGGGGGGGGGGGGTTGACAGGCGGCTGCTCAGGAGATGGTGAATCGGTTTCAGGCTGAAATCGATTCACAATCTGTTTGCAGTAAAGGCAGCCATACGATCCCTCTCTGATCAGATTCGATCAGAGAGGGATCTATCTGTTGGTCGAATCTGATGGAAAATCGACCAGTGTATGGCTACCTTTAGTACTGGCGGTAATTTGTGCTGGTTAGTTAACTTCCAGATAACCAGAGACTCTGCTGGATATACATTGAATTAATCTTGAATAATTACCATCTCATTGACCATCCCTACTGATGAAATGATGGAAACCCTGACATGCCTCCGGCCTGGAATATCCCTCTTCACCTATTTACTGCTGTGGGATCAGAGGTCATTGATGCTGCATATTCAGTGTGACTTCTTAGATTTTGTCAGCACTTGTTTTCTATTTAAACTCTAGTTTACATTGTGCACATTATATTTGCAGTGACTGTACTAGGATACTGGAGTAATTTTGATAGCTATTCTTGGACCCATGCAGCCAGGTGGCATGTTTCTGGAGTTAGTAGCTCTCTATAATTTGTTTGTCTTTTAAAGGGAAGATCCACAGTTGGTTTAAAAAAAAAAAAAAAAAAAATACTAATCCACTTACCTGGGGCTTCCTCCAGCCCATGGCAGGCAGGACGTGCCCTCGATGCCACTCCGAAGGCTCCCGGTCTTCTCCGGTGGCTCACCCGACCTGGCCAGGCTGGCTTTCTGGTCGGGCTTCTCCTTGCGCTACAACACAGTCACGCTGACGTCCTACGGACTGCACTGCACAGGCGCAGAACTGCTGAGCCTGCGCAGTACATCCTGAACGAGCGTCCGTTTCCATGCAAAACCACAAACGACCAGGTGCCGCCTATAGGCGTTAGCTGGTCGTTAAGTGGTTAACTAAGCATTGTACTTAATCCCAATTGGTATCTTATACTAGCTTTCCCATAAGAGATCTTTACCTTGTCTCAAATTTATTATCAGAGATATCTGTATTGCTGGTATTGTGTTGAAACCCCTCCCACAGTGTGATGTCATGACCATGTCCCTGACAGTCTTCTGTCTGTTATTACCCACAATGCAACGAGGTTCACAGCTTTTTCCAACTGCTAAGCATACAGTATTTACCTCTGTATAGAACTCTCAGTAAACAAACATTCCGGACAGATCACCTGGCAGAACTAAAGATGATGCATTTCAGAATGTAAATCAGAGAGGTAAGATTTTTACAATGGCAAACATGGACTAAATGATGAATATTGTAAATAATAAGCAAAAGTGGGTGTGTTATCCCAAGGGAGTCAACAGACTTTCTAGGGAGACAGGAAAAAAGACACCAGGAGCCCCTTAAGGTGTAGTATGTCAAGTGCTGACCACTTAGCATTTAGGCTGAAAGGAATTGTCAGCCAAATCATGCTGCCCCATGGTAAACTTACCCCTCCAGCCCCTTGCAGCCGACATGTCCCACGCAGCATCTCTGCTCGCAGCTGCCGGCCCGGGGTCCCCACCAGGGCAGAGGCCAACCTCCTCTACTGCGCCTGCGTAAGCGCCGCTGTCAAGTACACTATGGACAACGTGGGCTTGATTTGACAGCGACACAGTAGAGGACGACCTCAAGGTCGGCCTCTGCATTGGTGGGGACTCCAGGCCGGTGGCTGGGAGCATAGCTGCGATGTGGGACATGCAAGGGGCTGGAGTAAGCCCTGGGTAAGCTTATCATGGGGCAGTATGATTTGGCTGACAATTCTTTTTAAGAGCAAGAGAGTATTCACCAGTGTGGGCTGCCTGACTAGCAACCACAGCATTAACCCTCCTGGCGGTCTGTTAAAAACCGCCAGGGGTCAGCGCAGCTGTTTTTTTTTTTTTTTTTTTTTTTTTTTGTAATTTTTAAAAATCATGTAGCGAGCCTAGGGTTTGCTACATGACAGCTGCCGTGCAGCGGCATCCCCCTACCCTCTTCGATTGCCTCCGGCGATCAGGAAATCCCGTTCAAAGAACGGGATTTCCTGGAGGGCTTCCCCCGTCGCCATGGCGACGGGGTGGGATGATGTCATCGACGTCATGATGTCATCGGGAATCCTGATCCACTCCTCAGCGCTGCCTGGCGCTGATAGGCCAGGCTGCGCAAGGGGTCTAGGGGGGGGGGGGCGCGGCGAATCGATCGGTGTGCTCACGCTGATAGCAAAGTGCAGGTTTCTGGGTTACCGCCAGAAAGGTTAAGGCAGGTGAGGAAATCCTGTCCTTGGGGTCTTTTGTCATCAGAAATGTGGGTTGCGCTCCGGAAAAAAGGCAATATTTAAGAATTGAACACTAGACTACCCCCCCCCCCCCCCAAGCAGCTGGGGGGCTGTGACATAACTGGAAGGGAGAAGGAACTCCAAAAATAGGTGGTAGTGGTCTGATTAATAATAAATCTTAAATCTTTTGTTTGAAATTGGCATTGCCCCTTTTTGAGGTAAGCCATTTTTATTCTTTTTAGTCACATAATATAGATAGTGTTCATCCACTACCACCTATTTTTGGGCCGCCTTCTCCCTCCCAGTTGTTAATAAGCAAATATATTCATTATTGTTTTCACAACAGGTCCTCTTTAAAGGACATCCGAGGTGACATGTGAAATTATATATACATGGGTATGTACTGTGCTAAGCACACAAATAACTTTTTTCTTTCTTTGCCTGAAAGAGTTAAAAATGTTAAAGAGAACCCGAGGTGGGATTTAATTATGTTACTGGGGCACAGAGGCTGGTTGTGCACACGAAGACCAGCCTCCGTTGCCCCATGGTGTGCCTCCATGTCTCCCCTGCGCGCCGCTATACCCTCGCAGTGCTGGCGACACGCAGCGTGTCGCCAGCACAATGTTTACCTAAGCGCTGTCTGTTAGCGCCGCTCCTCCGCATCAGCGCTACCCGCCTGTGTCTCTTCCCTCCCGCTGATAGGAGGGAAGTGACGCGGGCGGGTAATGCCGAGGCGGGGGAGCGGCGCTGACTGACAGCGCATAGGTAAACATTGTGCTGGCGACACGCTGCGTGTCGCCAGCACTGCGGGGGGTATAGCGGCGCGCAGGGGAGTCCTGGAGGCACACCATGGGGCAACGGAGGCTGGTCTTAGTGTGCACAACCAGCCTCTGTGCCCCAGTAACATAATTAAATCCCACCTCGGGTTCTCTTTAAAAAATGTGGGCAGCATGGTGGCGAATGGTTTAGTGCTATCGCCTTGCAGCGCTGGGTCCCTGCTTCGAACCCCAACCAGGTCAACCTCTGCAAAGAGTTTGTTTTCCTCCGGGCACTCAGGTTTCCTCCCACATCCCAAAAACCTACAGGTAAGTTAATTGGCATCCCCTTAAAAATTGGCCCTAGACTACAATACTTACACTACATGCTATAGACATATGACTGTGGTAGAGACTAGTTTGTGAGCTCCTCCAAGGGACAGTTATGACGAAATATTCTGTACAGCGCCACGGAAGATGTTGGCGATATATAAATACTAAATAATAATAAAAATCTGGTATGCAAATGACTTTCTGTTCGCAATATAACCATAATGTTGCAATATTTGTAGTAAAACAATTACTAAAACTGTAGCAGATCTAAGTGTCTTTCTATGTAGCTTACATCTGTAATGACAGGCATGCTTCAGTCCAGGCGGCACTTCATTGTTTGCACAAGTTATGATCTACCACAACAGTGATACTGCGTGACATGTTGTGTTCACCTGCCCTGGTTATAAATGGGGCAGTAGCTAGCCGATGATAATGAACATGCAGGATTATAACATTAGCTGCTAACTTATTTAGAGTTTATTGGAAATTATGTCTGTTTGGAGTACAGAGAGGTTGTTGGGCATGTCTGCTGACTCAAGGACATTAACTGAAGGAAAATGGCTATTCAACTTTACAGACAGTCCTTGGGGCTCTTTCAAGCATGGAGCTGATTTGTGCGTTTTGACAGATCGCTCCTAGGGTAAGTTTAGAAAGGTGACATGAAAGTTTATTTGACTTTCATGTTAACGTTCACATTAGTCAAAACGTTCCAGAGCATTGCGTTGTAACACATCTGGGTGCATCGTATTGTCCAGTGCCGGCGTTTCCCGTCGGCTGAATTAGAACTACCGCCGCTGATCTAATGTGAAAGAGGCCTTATCAGCCATAATCTTCAGTTCAATGGGAATTATTGCGGTAAATGGAAACTGGTTATTTGGGAAAGATGTTCATCTATTACCCTCTAAATGACTTGCACCTTGAATTTTTATTTTATCCTTTTATGGCTATAGAGCAGCCTGAAATCTAGCCAGCTGCTCTAGTAATGTGGAAATCGCACCACTGGCTTGTATAACAATGCATAGATGGAAATCAGAAGCTTGGGTAGTTCTAGGCAGAAGGTCCAGTGATGGCCAACAGTGAAGTTCAAAGTTGGTCACCTGCTGTACATTGTAGGGCCTATCTGCCTGGCATGAAAGACTTGCGCGCCCCCCCCATATGTATTTATTGCTGTTTTTCTAAGGCAGCCTTTCCCCAACTCCATTCCTTGGTTAGCTGAATTATATAATTTGCTTGTTCTAGGTGCATTTTTAGTACATTTCTGATCTGGACACTCGGGACTTGTGCTGGTCTTTAGAGCCATAGATCAGGGAAACCAAATGCCACAGTAATTGCAGACACATCACTGCATTCATGATTTTGTTTATCCAGTTGCCAGACATCATTTTCTTCCCATATACAGTTTCATAGCTGTGCATGGCTTGAACTAATTCCTCCAACTTGTACTGTTTATGTAACTAGCTAGTGAAGAGCAACGACTATGCTTTGTATTGGTGCATGTAATGGTTCTATTGCAAATATTTCTATTCTATCAGGAAATGTTAGTAGTGTGTAGTAGTAGATGCATCACTGAACAGGTAGGCCAGTAGTTCTTGGAAACTTCTCCCTATGAACAGAAACCTGCTGTAAAAGTGTTGTGGTGTTTGAACAAAACAGCATGACAGGGACTGTCTAGTCAGGTCTACTAAAACACTTTGGGCCATATGCAATTCACTTTTTCACCTGAGTTTTCTCCTAGGAGATAATTTTCCTCTTCTCTTTCACCACTTGATGACCCAGCCTTTACCCCCCCCCCCCCCCCCCCCCCCCCCCCAAGGACCAGCGCTGATTTTGCTGATCTGTGCTGGGTGGGCTCTACAGCCCCCAGCACAGATCAAACACCAGGCAGAGCGACCAGATCGCCCCCCTTTTTTCCCCACTAGGGGGATGATGTCCTGGGGGGGGTCTGATCGCTCCTGTCTGCGTGTGGCTGGCGGGGGGGGGGGCACCTCAAAGCCCCCCTCCACCGCAGGATTCCCCCTCTCCCTCTCCTCCCTCTCTTCCGCGGAGATCGGAGGCTGCACAGGAACAGATCTGTCCTGTGCAGCCTCTAACAGGCTCCTGCCTGTCATGTGACAGCGATCCCCGGCCGCTTATTGGCCGGGGATCGCTGATCTAGTACAATGCTGCTACTGTTAGCAGCGTTGTACAAATGTAAACAAAGGCGGATTATTTCCGCTTGTGTTTACATTTAGCCTGCGAGCCACGATCGGCGGCCCGCAGGCTATTCACGGAGCCCCCCGCCGTGAATTGACAGGAAGCAGCCGCTCGCGCGAGCGGCTGTTTCCTGATTAATTAGCCTGCAGTCGGCGACGCAGATCTGCATCGCTGGTCCTGCAGCTGCCACTTTGCTGACGCGCTTTATGAGTGCGCGGTCAGCAAGTGGTTAAACTAACTTTTCAGCATTTTACAATTGAAAAAGTATCCAAAAGTAGGTGAGAAAGTACTATCAAATTTTATTGAGTATTTTCTTGCTTGCTGGTGAAGGCATTTTATGACAAGTTGTGAAAATTTCACCTAGGAGAAAACTCAGGTGAAAAAGTGAAATGCAAATGAGTCTTTGTATTCAGGGGATTCTACTTTTGAAGAATATTTTCACTTTTATGTGGTCTTTTGATTCAGAATTCTAGTTGACTGTCACATCAATCCACTACATTTGTGTCAGGTTTTTTTTTTTTTTTAGTGCTGCTTTTGTACACTGTGTAATGATTTCATGATACTAAAATTTAGTACATAGGTTTATATAATGTAGATTGCCACTATACAAGTAACCATTCCAAAAAATATTTATACTTATATAAATATATATACTTCATCCTGCTGGGTTTTTTATTTTTTTATTTTATTTAAACCCTGGAATCCTCAATTTGCTTAGTATAAGATGCCCAGAATTCTCCCTCCGATCCTACACAAAACAGGAAGTAAAGTCAAATTTCCTCAGTCCCGGCCAAGCACCGTTATAAGTATATGAGAGTAACGCCTGGTATAGTAGCACTTCTGTTATAAAGTAAACCAGTTTTGCACTTTGCTGTATTTTTCTATCTGGCTATAGTGGAAAGTGGGCAAGCATCATACATCAGTCTGAGACTCACGAGGGATGGGTGGGTTGGCAAGCGTTGTAGTCTGCTTGTTGTCTGTAGAATACTCTAGGCCTGCGTGGATTAACTCAAAAGCAGCGGTCGGTGAGACCTGTGATTCCTGTGTAAGCTGCTGTTTGATTGCTGAGGGAATTGCCTGTCATCTGTGACTTGCTTGTGCATGGCTAAAATGCTATGGTACACTCACCCAGGCTGCACGGAAATGTGGACATTGAGCAATGTAAATTGCACTGTTTGTGTTTGGTTGGCTGAAGCCATTTGTCAACTGTTTACTTGACCCTGATCAAAAGTTTACATAATAAAATACAAAAGGGAATATCCCACATATAACTAATTTACAGGTGCAAGCACTGGTAAAAGAAAGAAAGGGGCACAAAACCCGTATGTGCTGCACAACCTGCAACTATTTATTTTGCGTTTTCAGATCGTATGAAAATTTGTCAACAGCCCAGGCATATGGACTAAATAAGCTGAATCCTAAGGTTTGATTACATTGTGTGATTGGTATACTTGTGCTCAATATCAGATGCAATGAAAGCGGTGCGCTTATCAATGTCCTCTTTATACCATACTCGTTCTATTGGTTGCTGAACCTTGGCGTGACATTCTATAGGACCAACTCATATTGGTACAAAGTCTGAGGCTAGAATCACAGTGGGACTTGCGTTTTGATGCAACGGTAAATTTGCAATGCAAACTTGCAGCGCGCCCAAAAAGTCGCAACGCAGTGTTACCAATGCATACAACATATACAGTAGAAAATACAGGCAAAGAAAAGTATGTCTTCAAGTCATTGCTGAGCATGTGCAAACAGTCTAACGCAGCTAATAACGTATATAACGCACTTCATGCAGTACTTTCACTTAACGTGCAGCGTTAGACACCAACGCAATGTGTGGACTGAACGGGGCATTGATTTTTCATTGCAGTGTGTTGTTCTGCATTAAATGTTAACGTGCGACTTTAACGTTGCACTGTGAACTTAGCCTGACTGATTCTGTAAAATAATGCAATAGTGGAAACGGGTGTCCAGTTGGTCCAAGTTGCCAGTTTTTCCATGGACTGTTGATACAGTCAAATGCCTCTCAGAGCCCATTCACACTTGAGCAGTTTGCCGGCGATTTCGACAAAACGCTCAAACGCTAACGCTTTTGAAAGCGCTAGTGTAATCAAACCCTATGGGCCCGTTCTTGTGCGATTTGTGCAAATTGCCCAAAATCGCATAACAAATGCGTCGCCTGCACTATTTTCAGGCAATTTCCCGGCTATCTTGTTTCAGTGCTATAGAAGCGCTAACGCGATTGCGGAAAAATCCCTGCGCTGTCCAGTGACTTATTTTATTTATTTTTCCCACCGTGTGAAATCGTGGAAAAATCACGCCTGCAAAATGCTGGCAAAAATCGCCTGCGTTTTGCGCTTCTAAGTGTGAATGGGCCCTCAAACTCTCACAACTGCTCACTGCTGCCTAATCACTGCTTGCTGAGCACACAATTCACCTGTCTATGGAAAAGAGGCCTGAGACACTCAGAGGAGATTCCGGTGATCCCTTTAATGACCAACTGTACATGGTTTATTGCAAGCTTTCGAAACGTCAAGTTTCTTCTTATGGCATTATACAGAACTGGATCAGAACCGTACAGACTTGTATATGTGATTTAAAACTTCTTATTGTACGGTTCTGATCCAGTTCTGTATAATGCCTGAAGAAGAAACTTGACGTTTCTAAAGCTTGCAATAAACCATGTACAGTTAGTCATTAAAGGGATCACCGGAATTAAGATTTGTTGGTTTGCTGTCCTGTATTTCTGCTCCTCGACTAACACCGGACCACACTTCACTTGCTTCAGAGGAGATTAACCACTGAAGGACCAGGGGATTTCTGTGTGATCAGTGCTGCGTGGGCTCTCCAGCCCGCAGCACAGATCGTGAATGAGGCAGGGCGATCACTCACCCCCCCCTTTTTTTTTTCCCTCCAATAGGCTTTAGCCTATCAGACGGCGGCGATCCCTGGCCAATCAGAGGCAACAGCGCCGTATTGATGTAAACAGCTGGGATTTCTTCCCCGCGTGTTTACAATTAGCCTGCGAGCTGCGATCGGCGGCTCGCAGACTGTTCACGGATACACCCTCCGTGAACTGACATGGAACGGCTGCTCGAATGAGCGCCCGTTTCCATGGAAACACAACTTCAACCTGACGGCGCCTATCGCCGTTAAGCGGTCGTTTAGTGGTTAAGGCTGACCAATATAATCAAAACTGACTTGTATCTGATATACACCATAGCAGCTCATGTCAACCTCATGTATACCATATATTGAAGATCATTGGCCATACATATTGTGATATAAGCTACCCGTATTGGTGCTAGTCTAGCCAGGTGTGTGAGCTAATCCAGTAGTGGAAATAATTGTCTAATTGGACCTAATTGAATAATTACACTACACAGAGGATGAGACCAACCAATCTGGTCAATAATAATGTTCAATCTTGTAATACACCATATGAGTATTGCTGTTGCCAGGCAGCAGCAAGCAGTTGTGAGTGTGCGACAGTGTTTTCACTGCTTAAAGTGAACCTCCAGACTAAAAATCGACTCAGCAGCACTGAAAAGGCCTGGTGTTTCTTTAACCGTTTCACAGCATCAGAACTTTGTTTCTCTTATACAAGCCTCATTTTTAGCTGCACAGAAGAAAACTGCCCGGGCATTTTTCCATGGATGCTGTGCAAAGCATGATGGGATTTCTGATGTCGTTCTCGTTCTGCTGGTTTGGTGCAGTTTTTTTTTTTGTTTTTGTTTTTTACATTTTGAATTTGACATTTGAAGCCTAGCGTGTGCAGCTGGGAGGGGTAATCAGGACACAGGACAGTTGGAACTGTCTCCTGCTCCCTGTCACCTCCTTTCAACCAAAAAGATGGCTGCCCCCATGACAAAGATGGCAGCCCCCATGAATCACAAACATTTGCCTGTTCTCTTAAAACAGGGTGGGTAAAAAAAATATATTACCTATCTATTCTAATTAACATAACCAATATAACTTAATGACAGTATGTTTGTTTAGGCTGAAGTTCCGCTTTAATGGCTTGTGTAAAAGTGCCATGACTCACCATGTCAAAGACAAAGGAAATCAGTCCGGAGCTCAGAAAGATTAGAGACTCATGACCTCATGCCGTCGTGCGCATGCGCCCCTGCACACTTCCCCCTGAACCAGATGACCAGGAATAAGCTGCAGCAGTTTAGGTGCGAAAGGAGGGCATAAGGACTGCATCCAACACATGCCTGCTTCCCTTTTTTGTGTGTGCCTGTTTTCTGTACATTTTGAAATTTATTTATTTATTTTTTACTAGTTGACAGTGAACATGTGACATTCTAAATAGTTAGTGCTATATTTTAGTTCTGTATGCACGCTGCTTTTATAAAATCTAGAAGAATACCTGGAGTGAGAGGGATATGGAGGCTGCCATGTTTGTTTCCTTTTTACCCAATACCAGTTGCCTGGCATCCTGCTGATCTTTCATATATTAAGTAGTGACTGAATCACACACTTAAAACAAGCATGGGACAAATCCAATCAAACATCTGATCCTGCATGCTTGTTCAGGGTCTGTGGCTAAAATATAAAGCTGTGAGCTCACTAGGTAGTCCATTTTCTGCACTTTTTTTTTTTTCTCTCCTTTTTGGAAGTGCGTTATTGTATGCATTAATTTTTTCTCAATCAATGAGGTAAAACACAGTGTCATGGTTTAAGGTGGGTGGAGCAACCAAAACTCGTGTAAAAACACATTTCTCTGCATGCAGCAAGTTGTGGGTTTTCAGAAATGCACACCGTTAAACCTACATACTGTGTGCGTTTTTACATGTCGCCCACAGGCTTTCATTAGCAGAAAAAAACCTATGCCTTTTCCACAATGCTAGCGTTTCTGCCTAGTGTGTTCCTAGCCTCTGAGATCAGCAAGGCAGCCAGGAATTGTTTTTAAAAAGAAATATAGCAGCCTCCGGGAAAAAAAGGTTATTGGGAGCTTGGACACATAAGGGGTTAAAGCTTCCATATTTTTGAATGCATTAATAAATGGATGTAAAATGTAATTTTCTTCTGTTTTTTTTAGATGATCACTCCACACAACGTAATGCACCCCTTCCCCCCAGTCCTTTCTCTGGCTCACCCACACTTCACCCACCATATTCCTACCAACCCTTTGCCACCCTTCCACCACTACCACATGCTATTCCTCCACCTGCTTCTCCAGCTGGTCCCAGTGCTTTCTCCCTCCATCCTCAACCCACTCATTCCTAGACCCCCACTGGTCCCCAAACTCCCAGCCAACCCCCTTCCAGCCCCTCCACACTCCTCTTGCATCCGCAGACCACACCATAATAATCTCCATTCCCATCCATACAACCCCCAGGCACTCTCTCCCTCTGTTTTGTTGTCTATGGAATGCCAGATCTGTCCGCAACAAGCTCACATCCATCCATGAGCTCTTCCTCTCTAAATCCCTCACCTTCCTCGCCCTCACAGAGACATGGCTCACCCCCTCTGACTGTACCGCAGCCGCTGCTCTCTCCTATGGGGGACTGCATCTCAGTCACACCCCCAGACCTGACAACAGGTCTGGAGGAGGAGTGGGTCTGCTTCTCTCCGCACCCTGCACCTTCCGGGTCCTATCACCGCCCCCTTCCCTGCACTTCTCATCCTTCGAGGCCCATGTAATCCGCCTGTACCAACCTCTCCAAGCCATCATTGCGGTCCTATATCACCCCCCATCTGCTCCAACTTCACTCTTCCTGGACAACCTGGCCTCCTGGCTCCCCCACATCCTGTCATCTGACCTCCCCACCATCATACTCGGGGATTTCAACTTACCTATCGATGAGCCTATCTCCACTGCTGCCAAGCAGCTACTCTCCCTCACCAAATCCCTTGGTCTCTCTCAGCACACAAATTCCACCACCCATCGCGCTGTTCATACTCTTGACCTCATATTCTCAAAGTCCACCTCCCTCAGCAACCTGGACATCGCACCTTTCCCTATCTCTGACCATCACCTCCTCACCTTCACTATCTCCCCACCAACAACTTCTCTCCCCACCCCTCAGCCTGGTCGATGGCAGAGAGACCTACGTAATCTCAGCCCAAATGTCCTAGCAAGTCCCCTTCTCTCCCTCTCCTCCCACCTACCCACCCTAACATGCCCCAATGAAGCGGCTGCACAATATAACCTTGCCCTCTCATCTGCTTTAGATCAAGCTGCCCCCTCAATCTTCCGCCCTATCAAGCCCCCCAACCCTGGCACAACACCCACACACGTAACCTCAGGAAAGAAACTCGAGCAGCCGAACGGAAATGGAGGAAATCACATCTCAATGCTGACTTCCTAGATTACAAGGCCAAACTGTTACTCTTCCACACTGCCCTCTCTGAGGCTAAACAAAGGTACTTTGCAGCACTGATTGTAACCCAAGCTTCCAACCCGCGACAGCTTTTTGCTACCTTCAATTCCCTCCTCAACCCCACTCCTCCCCCTCCCAGCTCCTCCCTCTCAGCCAATGACCTTGCCAACCACTTCACCACTAAAATTGCAACAATACACAATGAAATTTCCCTCCTCCATCCCTCCCTTGCCAATGCGTCTCAGGTTGTCCCCTTGCCTTCCCTCCCAGCGGCTCCCTTGTCTCATCCACCCCTCGCCTCTTTTGCTCCTGCCACCATTGATGAAGTCAGCCTGCTGCTAGTGGCTTCCCCCCCCCCCCCCCCCCCACATCCTCTCCCTGTGATCCGGTACCTGCGAATACTCTTCGTCCCCACTTCCCTGACCTGGCCCCAGTCCTCACCACCTTGTTCAATCTCTCCCTTTCCACAGGCATCTTCCCCAAAGCATTCAAACAGGCCACTGTGCTTCCCCTGCTGAAAAAACCCTCACTCGACCCATCCCTACCCTCAAACTACCGCCCAATCTCCCTCCTTCCCTATGCTTCTAAACTCCTCGAACGCCTAGTCCACCAGCGCATTACCCAATACATCAACACCAATACCCTACTTGACGCCCTACAGTCTGGATTCCGACCTGCGCACTCAACTGAAACAGCCCTCGCCAAGGTGGTCAACGACCTTACCCTTGCCAAGGCCAAAGGCAGTTATTCCATCCTGCTCCTCCTTGACCACTCCCTCCTCCTCCAATCACTACAGTCCATGGGCATCCATGGGCTTGCCTTGGCCTGGATCTCCTCCTACCTATCCAATCGCTCCTTCACCACTTCCTTCAATGGCTCCTCCTCAACTCCTGCCCCCCTTTCAGTTGGGGTCCCCCAGGGCTCTGTTCTAGGCCCCCTTCTTTTTTCCATATACACTTCCTCAATTGGCAAGCTTATCTCCTCCCTGGGCTTCAATTACCACCTTTATGCAGATGACACTCAGATTTACCTCCATATCCCCTATCTCTCAGCCACCACCATAAACAAGGTCTCCTCGTGTCTCTCAGCAATTTCCTCCTGGATGTCAGCTAGGTTCCTAAAGCTTAACCTAGACAAAACTGAGCTCCTGATCTTTCCACCCCATGCTGCTGCACCCATCCCAGGTTTCCACCTCACAATCGACAACACAACCATTCTCCCTACCTCCCAGGCCCGCTGCCTGGGTGTCACCTTGGACTCTGACCTCTCCTTCATCCCACACATCCAAAACATCACAAGAGCCTGCAATTTCCACCTCCGTAATATCTCCAAGATCCGCCCATTCTTAACCCCGGACACGACCAAACTGCTCATCCATGCCCTCATCATCTCCCGCCTTGATTACTGTAACTCACTCCTTTCTGGCCTCCCCCTGAAACGCACTGCCCCCTTTCAATCAGTGATGAATGCGGCTGCAAGACTCATCCATTCTTCGCACCGCTCTGCATCCACATCTCCCCTTTGTGAATCCCTGCACTGGCTCTCTATCCGTCTCAGGATAAGTTTCAAGATTCTATGCCTGGCGTATAAATCTGTGCACAAAACATGCCCTACCTACATCTCGGAGCTTCTTCACAAGTATACACCAGGTCGCCCCTCCGTTCCTCCAACGACCTTCGCCTCACCATCCCGCGCATTTCACACTCCCATGCCCGCCTGCAGGATTTCTCAAGAGCTGCCCCCACCCTCTGGAATGCCCTTCCACCACCCATCAGACTTGCTCCCTCTTTCAACACATTCAAGCAAGCCCTCAAAACCCACCTCTTTATGATGGCCTACCCACCTCCTACCACACAGTAACTCTCTAAGGAATATTTAACAGCCCCCCCTAGTGTTTCCACCCCTCCCTTTAGATTGTAAGCCTCTGGCAGGGTCCTCCACTCCCTAGTGTAATCTACAGGATCATGTGCTCCTGTCCTGACAGCCTGTACTTGTATTACTGGGCCTACCTAACCAGCCCATATTGCATGATCATGTATTTTGTACAATTTGTATGTATAACTTTGTTCTATGTGTATAACCCTATGTATGTCATCCTTGTATCATTGTATATATTTATTGTCCAGCGCTGCGTAATATGTTGGCGCTTTATAAATACAATAATAATAATAATCACTGGTGTACTGATACCTTCTTGCACATGACTTTATTCTATTTAATCATGGCTATGCTTTACTATCATTTTTATATTTAATGACCCTTCAGGCCAGTTTCTGCAGTAGAAAGCAGTTTTTAAAATTAATAGTCTAAATGCCATTCCAGTGATGTGAAGTGTCATAAAACATTTAAGAGAGCCCTGTAAATTCAAACACATGAAAGAGTCTTTGCTGCCTAATATTTCTGTGAATGCCTAGTATACAAATGGCTGTATTGATGATTCTATCCCCTGTGGGTAGGAGTGCAGTCTGGGCAGTAATGAGCTAGTGAACTCTCTCTGCAGCCCCAGTGTAGGAAAATCTGCTGAACATATGCATAGGAAAGGCCTGGACTAGTCTGGGCTGGGATATAATGTGTTCACAGCTGGCTCAGGCATAGTAGAGCCATGTTGTTTTCATGATACTGCATAACATATACTGTACTTCCTCCTTGGTATATAAATGCTCATTACAGAAAACTTAAGTCGTGGGGGAGTCCAGAAACTATCTTCATACATTAACTAATTGACTTAATTGCAATCTGATGTTTATAGATCATTGCGACCTGTGAGTCCCTCTATGGCCAGACCTTATTTGGGGGGATGCAGTTGGCTTTGTTGTATGGCCCAAAGATCAGTTGCTGTGGGAGGTCCTTTGCTGTCATGGAGCTAAAAGCAAAGTAATGTGATTCCTTGACATCCTGCAGCCAGAAGCATCATTTCTAATGCTGCACTTCAAATCTCATTTATTTCCTGTTTTTCATTCAATGGCTTGCCTACGGGCTGGGCTGCCTCTACACTGTAAAAGTATTTGGACACTGTATCTGTGGGGCAGAACCTAAATCCTAAAACTGCTACAGAGGATTTCATTTTTTTTCCACTGAAATAATTAGCCACTTTAAAGAGAATCTGTACTCTAAAATTCTTACAATAAAAAGCATACCATTCTATTCATTTGCCTCAATTCACTAAGCTTATCTCCTGTCTTTAATAACTCTTCTAGAGTTGTTACCATAGTGATAAGGCATGTAGTATTCAGGAAACAATTTACCTCAGGCAAACCTAAAGTTAACTCTTCTGTCTTTAAGTTAACTCTTCAATCCTTAAAATAACTCCAGAGTTAAAGACAGGCTGTTTATTAACTGTGTGTGAAAATAACTACAGATGAGGTAAATTAACTACAGAGGAGGTAAAATAACTACAGAGGAGGTAACTTAAGGAATGAAGAGATAAGATAACTCTCTCTTATGTGGAGGTAAGTTTTCTCTTGCCTTATTTAGTGAATTGAGGCCATTATGTTCTCCTGGGCCCCTCTTTGCTGTTTCTGCCACTCCCTGCTGCAATCCTGGCTTGTAATTGTCAGTTTTAGGCAGTGTTTACAAACAAAAAACATGGCTGGTAACGAGCATGCGATAGGCTGAGAGACGCTCAGTCTGTGACGCATACAGCGCCTGCAGGGGGCGTGGAGAGGGTGTGTAACTTCTGCCTATCAGAAGCAGAGCTGCACATTCCTGCCTGAGCCGACAAAGCCGGCAAAGGAAATATTAGATTAGATGACAGAGATAATACAGCCACTGTGCAACTAGGCAAGGCTGCAGAAAGACAGATCACACTAGAACAGGTATAGGATAGAAGAAATAAGGCTGAATATTTTGTTAGTCTCTTTAAGAAAGCCATTTCTGAACGAATAGTGGAAACATTGTAAACTTGGTTACAGTTCTTTTAGATGAATGAAAGCTTGGTTTGGTACACACCAGACTGCTCCCTTATGTCTTTGGGTATCCTAAAGCTATGTATACAAACGGAATAAGCAACATAAACCATTGGCCAATCAATGTTGGGAAACCCAATGCTACGTAAACATGCTGCCATTGGTTAGGATTATATTAAGTGAAACTCTAGGTTGCTTGTCAACCTAGAGTTGTAATTAGTAGCCTCCATAATCTTCAGGCTAGATACTATTTTGTCCGCCTGCCAAGGTTGAGTGGTCCAAAACGTTTTAGTTACTAGCATTGGTGCTGCTGTTAAGAATTGACCCTCCTTTTTTTTTGGGGGGGGGGCAGTTT
Organism: Hyperolius riggenbachi; assembly: GCF_040937935.1. Lineage (NCBI taxonomy): Eukaryota > Metazoa > Chordata > Amphibia > Anura > Hyperoliidae > Hyperolius > Hyperolius riggenbachi. The sequence continues at coordinate 89,583,396 of NC_090657.1, forward strand.
TTTAATTTATTGTTTAACTGCTGTTGCACCTTGTTGGCCATTCATTTTTGTAGGACAAAATGCTGCCATTCAGACAGTCAAATGGCTCATTTGTTCACCAAGAGGTCGTGATCATTTCGGGTGTAATTTTATCCTCTGTGTGTACATGGCTGCTTTCTTAGTTGGCTGGAGAAATATCCACACAATATGAAAGTATTTTCAGCTACATGTGATGACGTCACTTTCAGTCTAGCCAGTCAGAAATCGTACAGCCTGTTACTACTAGATATGTTGCTCAATATAATCACTTTTTTTTTTTTTTTTTTTTCTGTAGTTACCTGCTAATGTAACTTTTTGGGTAATCCCGACATTCACACACATCTCAGGAAAGGTGGGTGCTTCCTCCTCCTAAGGCCCAGCGATGACAAACTGCTGAGTCTTCTGGATGTGTATACGTAATCTAGAGGCTGCAATGTTTTATTTTGATTGTTTTTGACTGGCAATTTTTTATTTGAGCAATCATGTCTGCGCTTTTGTGATGTGGGTATATGCATGCGATTACATGAACGACCTTTTGCGATGCATGGCGATTACAACAGTCACGACAGATCTATAAGTTCCTCAACTACTCCTGCGCAAAGTACCGCGATTGTTTAACCTCTTGTTCACGCCCCTCTTGTGCTGTTGTGTGTTCCTGCAAGTAGGAAGATGGATCAGGAAACGTTCTTCATCAGTTGCCATCGCTGTGAAGTTCCCAGATTCATTTTCAGGTGAGTATTCAACGTAAGTCGCTTGGGGTAGTGATGCTTGCGGCTCTTCGCTAATTGTAGGCTTGCATTTGTTGAAGTTGCTGACCTCCCTTCTGTGTATCAGTAGCCTCTGAGAATGACGTGGCTGAGAAATTTACTCTTGGCAGCTCCGAGCTACTGCCTTCAACTAATGTTGTCTTGACTTTTCCATTTACCCCCTTCCCCCCCCCCCCCCCCCCTCCCGTGCGCAGTTGCGCACAACTATGGATGAAGTTGCCGCTCTAATGGAGCCACCGCGGGAGCACGGGGAACCTCGTGGACTGCAAAGGGCTGGAGGAAGCCTCAGGTAAGTTCATTTTGCCATTTTAGTATACTTCTCAGGGTCTTTGTATTTCCCCCCCCCCCCCCCCCCTTCTTGAGGGCTTTAGCATTCCAAAGTTCTGCACCATCCAATTGGCAAAGGACAAGGGGTGTGCCAGGACTTAGCAATTTAATAATGGCTCACAAGTCTGCACCACTAAAGTATAATCTTTTAATGTATCAATACATCCGATAACGATACAGGCATTAATTGTGTTAATGCCTGTATCTTTACCTAATGTATTGATGCATTTAAAGAGCTTATTATACTTTAGTGTCAGACTTGTGAGCCATTATTACATTGTTTTTATGGCTTTTAAATGTTGGGCATTATGGTTGTAAATGAATGCTGTTTAACGTGTGGGCGGTAGGGGAGCAGATGTGATCTTGTAAACTGCCCATTTCATCTATAGCACTGTTGGATATTGGCCAAAGTGCTCAATAGTATTGATCTTGGAGTCCAGGTAGCTAATGTTAGAGTTGTTGTAGCTGAAAAAGCTTTTCATTCTTTGCTAACATAAGTAAACTTGTAACTGGTGAAATGCTGTAGAAATGAGTAAAGCTAAAAAAACAAAAAAACAAACATAGAATTGACATACGAACATTTAGGTTTTTCCTATTACCTTTTGCTTTGAGTAGAGGGTCTGTGCTTCTGCCTCAGAACGGGCTGTTTGGTAATTTTTTTTGTATAACAGGTAACTTCTAGACAGACAAACAAAGCATGTTTCATATGTGTGCTATTAGTCAGTGTGTAGGGAGTTCGCTGCCTTCCTGAACGCAGTTTGCACTTTACATCAAAGGTGTACATCAGATGGTTTCTCCACGTATGCTTTGTAATGTCTCATTACATCAGTGGGGATTCACCAAACTGCAGTCAGTAGGCTTGTCACAAACTTAAAAAGTCATTTATGTTGATGGGCTTTTTTTTTTTTTCCGGGGATTTCCATTTACTAAACAATATGTGGACTCTGATGGTTTGATTACATGAAGGTGGGGGAAAAACTTCAACGCTAGTGGCAGATGTTTGTTTTTATATAGCAGTGTTGTGTCTGGTATCCGTAAAAATGGACTGAAAGGCAAATTTATTGAGAATGTTCAAAGTGACAGTCTGGTGAAAATGTATAAAGCCTGTAAATATACGGACTTCCTCAAGTACAGTATTCAATGTCTTTCTTACAGCCTATCATTCTCTTGTCTTTCGACATCCTAAAACTTTCTTCTGGATATTGTAGTAACAAGCAGTATCTGGTTGTAGGCGATAGACACCTTTGAAATATGGCAGCTAGAAACCTACATTTTGGCTATGAAACTCTGAGGTTAAAGAGGAACTTTAGCCTAAACAAACATACTGTCATTAAGTTACATTAGTGAGGTTAACCACTTCGCATCCAGACCTTGTTTTTAACTTATTGACCAGAGCAGTTTTGACAGTTTAGCTATGTCCCCTTAATCAGAAATAACTTTATCCCTACTTATGACACAGAAAGGAAATATATATATTTTTTCAAGACAAACTAGGCTTTCATTGTATGCCATTTTTTTCCCTCAAACAATTTTTGTTTTCTATGAATTTTAATGGGAAAACAAAGAAAAAAATTGAAAAAACATGTATTTCTCATTTTTACCAATTCCAGTTTAAAAATTAAAAGTGCTACTGTAGATAAAAAACACAAATTTTGTTTGGCTATTCTTACTGCTTATCACAAAACTTAGATTATGTTCCTGTCACAATCTATGGCCTCTTAATCCACTGCTCAGTTGTTATGGAGGCCCAGGATGCTTCGCTAGCGGCCTTAAACTCATCCAGAGTGTTGGGTCTTGCGTCTCTCAACTTTCTCTTAAAGTGGGCCCAAATTAAAAATACAAGATTTCAGAAATAAAATCTATTTTCTAAATTATAATACATAGCAGCCTTTTTTCAGCTGTATGATGACAAATATAAAATATATTACATTTATTGGAGGAACCCCTCCCTTCTTTTCAAATTGCCAGGATTTTTCCGGCAAACTGGTGGAGTAGATGGTGTCCGGCAATGGAGGAATTGCTAATGGCTGCCCCCAGTATAACCCTAGCTATGAAAAGAGAAGGGTGAAAAGCATGCACTGAAATGATCATAGGCTTGAAGGAGTGTTTATTTATCTTTGTATGTGTCAGATTGGTGCAACTAAATATTTTTAATTAAAAAAGTTTGTTTTAAGTCCGCTTTAACAATATCCCACAGATTCTCTATGGGGTTCAGGTCAGGAGAGTTGGCAGGCCAATTGAGCACAGTAATACCATGGTCAGTAAACTATTTACCAGTGCTTTTGGCACTGTGAGCAGATGCCAGGTCGTGCAGAAATATGAAATCTTTATCTCCATAACGCTTTTCAGCAGATGGAAGCATGAAGTGCTCCAAAATCTCCTGATATCTAGCTGCATTGACCCTGCCCTTGATAAAACACCGTGGAACAACACCAGCAGCTGACATGGCACCCCAGACCATCACTGACTGTGGGTGCTTGACAATGGACTTCAGGCATTTTGACATTTCCCTCTCCCCAGTCTTCCTCCAGACTCTGGCACCTTGATTTCCGAATTACATGCAAAAGTTGCTTTCATCCGAAAAAGTACTTTGGACCACTGAGCGACAGTCCAGTGCTGCTTCTCTGTAGCCCAGGTCAGGCGCTTCTGCCGCTGTTTCTGGTTCAAAAGTGGCTTGACCTGGGGAATGCGGCCCCTGTAGCCCATTTCCTGCACACGGTGGCTCTGGATGTTTCTACTCCAGACTCAGTCCACTGCTTCCGCAGGTCCCCCAAGGTCTGGAATCGGTCCTTCTCCACAATCTTCCTCAGGGTCCGGTCACCTTTTCTCATTGTGCAGCGTTTTCTGCCACACTTTTTCCTTCCCACAGACTTCCCACTGAGGTGCCTTGATACAGCACTCTGGGAACAGCCTATTCATTCAAAAATGTATGTGTCTCAAGCTACGTACACACATGCGACAACGATCGTTCGTTGTCAACGATGAACGAACTTTTAATTGATGAAAGAACGACCTAAGTAAAGTCAGTTTTAAAAGGTGTGTAACGATCAGATCGTTAGAACGAACGTTACATCACGTAAAAGTAACTATTGCGCCTGCGCATAAAAATGAAAAGTTCCATGGAGAAATAGTGAAATGCGCATGTCAAGCCTAGTACGAACGATCGTTTCCAACGATGTAGTACTTTTGCAAACGATCGTCGTTGGGAAAAATCCGCCAAACTAGATCATTCGTTTTGAACGATCTAGCTTGTCCGTCGTTGGACTTCATGGTCGTTGGCTGCTTTTTTTTCAAACGATCGTCGTTTGACAGGTTCGGGTAACGATCGTTTAAAACGACTATAGTCGCATGTGTGTACGCACCTTTACCCTCTTGCTTGAGGGTGTCAATGATGGCCTTCTGAACCGCAGTCAGGTCGGCAGTCTTAACCATGATTGCGGTTTTGAGTAATGAACCAGGCTGGGAGTTTTTAAAAGCCTCAGGAATCTTTTGCAGATGTTTAGAGTTAATTAGTTGATTCAGATGATTAGGTTATTAGCTCGTTTAGAGAACCTTTTCATGAGATGCTAATTTTTTTATAGGAATTTTGGGTTTTCATGAGCTGTATGCCAAAATCATCAATATTAAAACCATAAAAGGCCTGAACTACTTCAGTTGTGTGTAATGAATCTAAAATATATGAAAGTATCATGTTTATCAGTACATTACAGAAAATAATGAACTTTATCACAATATGCTAATTTTTTGAGAATGACCTGTATGTTTTCTCGAATTTTTTTCCATACGTATGTTGTATTTCATAGTAAAGTTGTTACAAACGGGCATTAAATAATCCATTTAGATATCCCCCTCCCATTATGTTTTGTAACTTTGTACAGTACCACAGAATATGTTGACACTTTATAAATCAATATCTAGTTTTAGTATGGCGTTGTATAACATAACCTCTTTACCACGGATTCTAAAGCCTTCTCTCTTGTGATGGTTTTGTGTATGACTGTACAACAGTTATGCTGGTCACATGAGGCACATGTAGGGCTGTGGAAGTCGGTACAAAAATCATCCGACTCCTCAGTTTATGACCTCTGTTTGACTCCAAGTACCCATAAGGGCTCAGACTCCTCTGTCTCCTTAGTCTAACTTTTACAAAGGCTATGGATTTGGTTCAAAAATCGTCCGACTCCGATGCTTCAGTTTATTGAAACCACCAACTCCAGGTACCCAAAATTACTCTGACTCCTCAACTCAGACTCCTCAGCCCTGGGCACATGTCAGTGTTTCTCCAGTATTTTAAAACGGAGGGTAATAATTAGTGCTGTAACTATATATTTTGGTATTAATCAGATCATAATTTTAACAGTGTAATTACACTAACACTTTAAAGTGTACCAGAGCTGAAAGTTAGTTTTATACATTCCTGGGGCTTCCTCCAGCCCCATCCACTTGGATTGCTGCCGTCCTCCGCTGCCCGCAGCTTCTGTACCTGGTCCTGTCACTTCAGCCTCTCGGGGCCAGTCTACAATGTAGAAGTGCGCCCTCTACGTAACTCTCCAACGGCTGCTGGAAAGAACGCACACAACAAACTTCTTACGTCAGACTGCAGTGTTCTCCCCAGGACTTATCAAGTGGGTGGGCTGCCTGGCTGTTTTGTAACCCCGCCCATCTGTTTTGAAACCCGCCAGCGCCACTGTTTACTTTTTTCTCCGGGTGGCGATCTTCCAGAAAATGGTGGCCGCACATCCTCGAGACAGGGACACTTTCGTAGCTTACAGTGTAGTAAGCCCCTCTCCCAGTCTCGTGGCAACAGGTGAACTGGGCGGCTTGAGTCAGCGTACCCCATGCGTGTCCGCACTGGCCAATAGGCGGCTGCCTCGCTGTGGACCCGCTCTGCACTGCGGTCACGTGATGTCACCTGGGTCCTAGCGCCGACGTGCGGTGAAACGCAGAATGAGTAATTCACGGAGGATGAAGAGTATTCCAGAAACACCTGTAAAGTTAGTAAAAAAAAAGCCCCGAATTCTGATGTAATGTTAATTTCATGTTTTGTTCCATATTCCTTAATGACTTTAAGCCCCAACTCCAGCAAAATATTTGTGACTGGTGGTGGTGTGCAGTCAGGTTGCGTGTGTTTGCAGTTTCCTGCACTTCTGTCCTGGTTATTCCCTATCAGGAGAGGAGAGGGATATAATCATGCTATTGCTAAATGGCTATTGCGATATGCTATTTTGCTATTTTTATTTCTGCTCCAGTATTTTCTATATTCTATCCAGGATTAATCATATATTTGATTTGGGGTTAATCAGATTTTGAAGGAGAGATGACAGCTGATCAGCTATTGGGTAATTAATTTTGTTTAATATAATTGATTGTTTCATAGTTCTGCATAGAGGATTTCTGCCTGTTGAGAAACAAAATATTACTCTGAAAATCAATCACTGCAAATTCTTTTACACTGTCTGTTGCATTCCTTTGCAACGCACAATATAATCGCATCGCAATGCAATTATATTTCTATGGTATGTTCACATCGGGTTCAGTCAAAGCAGTGCAGAACGTGCATGTTTACAGTGGCGGCGAAACATATATTGTATGCTTCACATGACCCAGGTATGTATATAACTTTTTTTTTTATTTTGTCAGCTCTGAGTCCTTTTTAAGCTTATCTGCATCAAGCTTTGTAACCAAATATTTTTAAAAATTAGATTTTTAGCTGCTGAGGTGTGTGTTTTTTTTTTTTTTTTTTTCCCATTTCATTTTAAATGCAAATCTGTAAGTCTTTTCATAGCTGTATGAGTTGTGGTCACATGACTAAAGCTAATCTCCTGCTTTTTTATCAAGCACAGTGGCCTCTTGGTCAAGCCTCCCACTCATCACTCTGGGTGTGGTGTCCAGGAAGGCGATACTTCTGCAGGGAAGGGAGGAGACAAGTTATAGTTTAACACTGGCTTATTTCATAAAAAATTAAAAACCTTGATCTGCTTTAACATTTACTGGTAATCCTGATGATGGTAGTGCACAGGCTAACCCTTAACATGACAGTGTGATGGCTGTAATATAAATTTAGAGATTGACTTGTGCTAAAACTTGCACTCTTGTTAAAGAGTAACTGTTAGCCATACAATGCCTTGAAAAAAAGCACATTAACAAGTAGATAATTACTTGCTCTACTTACTTAACAGATTAATTGAGCTGTCCATGTTTTCATTCAGTTTTTACAAGATTGAAAAAATCCAGTGAATTTTGTTCCTGGTAGGGGCCATCTTGGGTCAGATATGCTACACTATTCGCCCTAGCATTTCCTCTCCTCCCCGCACTATTGCAGAGTGGGGAGGGATAAAGGCAGCGCAGACAAACTTACCTACTAATGGTTCCAAGTGCTGAAGTTTCTGTCCATAATCTCTGCACTACCACCGGAGGCAGTGCAGAGAGTATAGATGGGAACTTCAGCGCATGGAACCATAAGGAGGCAAGTCTGTGTGCTGCCTTTATCCCTCCCCACTCTGTAATAGTGCAGGGAGGAGAGGGGATACAGAGGGGGCTTGTGGGGGGGGGGGGGGGGTTGCTGAGGACACTGACTACACTGACAGGGGACAGCTTCTGGCCCCCCCCTTCCTGCGCCCTAGCAGCTGGCTGTGACAGGATTGACAGAGACTTCAGCCAATCAAGGCTGAATTTGCGTGTGACGTCACTTCTCTTTTGCGCCTGTGACTCTGCATATCACATTAGAGCCAGGGGGCATGAAGAATAAATACCAATTAGCAAAAAGCTGAGATTGATTTTAAACTTTTATATTGCCTGGTTAGCATCTATTTTACTTGTAGAACAGCTTATTACTTTGGTTTCATTTTTCATAAAGTGAATAGAGTATATTAGTTTAAAACACTAGTTCCCCTCATAGGTATTTAATTGTTGAGGTTAATAGAGTATTACTCAAACATGCTTTATATTTGAAGCTGCTGTTCAAGAGAAATTGTCTTTAAAGCACTCATTAACCACTTAAGGACCAGCCTATGCTGGTCCGATCTGTGCTGCGTGGGCTCTGCAGCCCACAGCACAGATCACTTTGAAGCCAGGGCGACCAGACTTCCCCACCCCCCCCCCTTTTCCCCACTAGGGGGGGGTCTGATCGCCGCCAGCCATCTGCGTTTTGCAGGGGGGGGGGCTCCTCAAAGCCCCCTCCGCAGCCATTTCCGCCCTCACGCTCCTTACCTCCCTCTCCCTACGTAATGTGCAGGACGGAATTCCGTCCTGCGCATTGAAAGATAGGCTTCCGCCTATCAGATGCCGGCGATCCCCGGCCAATCAGAGGCCAGGGATCGCCTATATCTGCCTTACGGCGCTGCTGCGTGTGATGTAAACAGCGGGGATTTTTTCCCCGCATGTTTACATTTTGCCGGCGAGCCGTGATCGGCTGCTCTCCGGCTGTTCACGGAGACACCCTCCGTGAACTGACAGTTTCCATGGTAAACCACTTAAGACCTGCCGACACCTATGGGTGTTAGCTGGTCGTTAAGTGGTTAATTTTAAAACTTTGTATTTATTTTATAATGGTCCAAGAAGTAAATTTCTCCCAGGTTAAATGCGCTATAAGCTGTTACTCCTATGACGTCGCTTACAGCAAGCAGTAAAATTCTAACAGAGCTTGACAGGTTTTGGACTGCTGAGCATCCCCCATGTGATGGCCTAGTCCAAAACATGTCAGATTTATTTATTTATTTATTTTTATTTTTTTTTTGTACTTCATGCTTTTATATGACTGCAACATAGGCGAAAATACATTCATAGTGCATTTTACTCTGTGAGAAATGTATTTCTATTAAAGGGGAACTTCGGCCTAAAAAAACATACTGTCATCAAGTTACATTAGTTATGTTAATTAGAATAGATAGGTAATATGATCTCTTACCCACCCTGTTTTAAAAGAACAGGCAAATGTTTGTGATTCATGGGGGCTGCCATCTTTGTCATGGGGGCAGCCATCTTTTTGGTTGAAAGGAGGTGACAAGGAGCAGGAGACACAATTCCAACTATCCTGTGTCCTGATTACCCCTCCCAGCTGCACACGCTAGGCTTCAAATGTCAAATTAAAAATGTAAAAAAAAAAATTGCACCAAAACAGCAGAAAGAGAACAACAAAATCAGAAATCCCATCATGCTTTGCACAGCATCAGGGGAAAAAAGCCCGGGCAGTTTTCTTCTGTGCAGCTAAAAATGAGGTTTGTATAAGAGAAACAAAGTTCTAATGCTGTGAAACTGTTAAAGAAACACAAAGCCTTTTCAGTGCCGCTGAGTCGATTTTTAGTCCGGATGTTCACTTTAAGTATGTGCACACATGTATTTTAAATGTTACTGTTTTTTGTGATGGTGGTCCTTTAAGAACACTGTCATGACCCAGAGATCCTCCATTAAACATGGACCCGGCATTAGAGTGGGGGTTCTTAGCCAGAGATTTGCTGTTGCACTCCAACATTTATGCTGCTAAAGGATTATGGTTGCCACCAGCAGATTCTTATCTCTAAGACTTTCTGACCTGCACTACAGCTGGTGCAAACCTCACTTCATGAGGGTGATGAGATAGTGGGAGGAGTCTGGACAGTTTTCTATGAAGTAAAACAGCATGGTCATCTTAACCGAGAATGAAGCTACAGTACTCAGCCAGTCAAGTATGATAAATATATTTTATCGCGAGAAGTACAGTTGTACAAGGCATAAACCTTTGTGCCTTGCTAATTAATGCATCTTTACTATAGTATGCATTTAACAAAAAAATCTGAGGCTGAACTGGGCTTACTAGTGAGAAATGGGTGGTTTGAGTTTTTTTTATTTTTTTGTGTATCGCATCTTATTCACAAATGTTTTGCTGATTACCACCGCTCTATCCACTGACTTAAATGTGTATAAATGGATACTAAGGATTTATCAGATACAGGAAGTGTGGAGTAAAGTCTAAAATTAGAAAACACTCAGATTAATCTGAACATTTTGTCGCCTTTGATACAATTCTAAAATGGGCCAAAGAAAGGAATGCAGGTCAGTCACCAAGAGAAGACCCCTATCCAGCAACTTGTCCATTTTTGTTATGGTATGCAGGTGTTGTACAGCTAAGAACATGTACTGATTGCTCTGCCTACTGTAGAACAGATTCCAATTATAGACCATAAATACGTTAGCATGTAACAAAAAGCATATCACATATTTGGTACTACAGTATTCTAGACAAATACAATTTAGAAACATAATTTTACATATCCTCTTAAAGTCCAGGAAAATGTATGTCTCTAATTTAGCCCATTCTGTTTCAGAAAAGTTTAAAATGGCTTATTGGCCCCTTCTACAGTCTAAAATCTTAAGGTTTACCACAATCCTGTGGTGCAGTATATTGCACTCCCACAAAAGCCTGAAAAATGGCCTAGGCATGTAGTTCTTTTTTTAAAATCTTTTTTTAAAATCCTATATAATTGTCAAGTGTCTCTGCGTCCCATGTTCCTGTGTCAGTGCTTTTGCGCTACTGCGCATGTACTGCACTGACAGCTGTTGGGGCAGGACGCGAGGACTTGCCAGGGGCCGGGTGGGCGGCTGTGTGTGCGCGCAGCACATTGACATGCGGCGGTGACAGACCTGGAGCCCATTTTTTAAATAGGCTTAGGTTGCCTAGTTACCCATAATGAAAGACATACAAATAAACACATTTAAGGCTGGGTTCACAGTGACCAATTGCATAATGCATGCTTCCTATCGGTATGCAATTGCGGAAGATGGATCGGGGATCAATTTTGACGCATCTTTCATCACTGCGGTTTCCCGATCCATCTTTTGCAATCTTCTGGTGGGAATTCAGCTTTAGGTTAGGTTCACAGCGGTCAGCGGCAGACTGGATATAGGCCTTAACACACAGCCTGCATGCAGCAAGTTAAAATAATGCGATCCGTTACAACTGAGATGAGAACAGCCTCGTAGAATTGTATGGGCATTGTGAACAGGGCCTTAAATTCTAGAATGATTTTCACATCTGCAAGATTTGGCTGTTTTGTCTGATACTGGGATTACACGATACGTTTTTTGCGTTCGATTCGGCGCGCGATCTATTAGCCATTCGATCTTCTGCTCGATTCTCTTATCTTCCACTCGTTTTTCTTATCTTTTTTTCGATTGACTTCGAGCGGAAACGAATCGAGCAGAACATCGGACATGTCGGAATTTTATCATCGAAGGCATCTATCGGAACGATTCTTACAAAAAAAAGTATCGTGTAATCCCCAGCATTAATGCATGTCTGGCAGGACTTTTTGTTTTTTTTTAATCAAGATCAGAAATGTTTATGTGGTATCAGAAATCTGGGAAGCTGCAGAACTTATCAGCATCGTGGTACTGAAATGCAATAAACTGATACTGACGGAACTGGTCCTAGAGTTCTTGCCTAAAACCCCACACTGGAATGTCTTTTTTCAAACAGTTCATCCTGACTGTACAGTGGAAGTTTTGCTTCATTGATGACATTTCTGTCAGGGCACAGACGGCGGAGTTTTATAATAATCTCCCTGTAGCCTCTGTTCTATTGTTGGCTTAGCTAAACAGCGGAGACGAAAACCCCACCAGCAATTTCCTCTTTCCTCACTTGGCTTACCACATCTCATGCCAAAAGAACAAAAGCCATTTGAGAACTGTGAGGAGACTAAACAACCTAATAAAACATGACAAAAATGAACCAGCAACAAAGTGACAAAAACAAGTCATACTGAAAATATAGTTTCTCCACCAAGTGGTTGACACTCCAGACTGTAAAAATTATTGCATGCTTGGTTGATGGCAATAGTAAATATTTCTTTGTGCCATGGGAATTTATTATTGAGCTCATTGCGCTTTTCTTTCCAGTAGAGAGTCTTTTCCAGGACAAATCATTGTTTGCGCTCATTAAACTTGTGCCTAGAGTTTTCTTTAACAGTTGACAAAACTCTAGGCACAAGACATTTTTCTCTAACAGTTAACAGAGAAAAATGTCAACTGTTAAAGAAAGAAACCACCCACCCACCCTCCCCATGCACAGAAAATGATCGAACTCCTAATGAGGCTGATGCAAAAATAAGGGCAGGAACCCACTACAAAGTGCAAATCGCAATCGCTAGTTTTGTGGTGGCGTTTTTTAAGCAATTATTTTTTCCCCTCTACTCCTGTTCCTATACAAGACATTAGAATGCTGCATGTCCTGGGATTGCGATTTCAATCGCTCCAGTGGGATAGTCTCCATCCAATTACATTGGCAAGGCGTTTTGAGGCCAACAATTGAGTGATCCCAAAATGCTCTAGTGCTTCCCAGCCCTAAGGGTCTGTTTTCCAGATCAGACTGCAGAGGACAAATGGACATTTAGATCAGACCCATGCTTTCCTATGGGACCCCATCACAAAGACCGCTTTCACTGGATTGTCAATTGTCATACCAGAACAATTATTCCTGATCTGCACAGTGTTTACAGCTTGGGGATGTGCTGACATATATCCAAAAGCTGGTACACTTCTACACTGCAGACAGTGTGAATATCTCATTGGACCACCGAAATGGGTGCAGGGCGTTCGAAAAGGTGGATGGGTCCATCGTGTAAATTGACCCTTTACTGTTGCCAGATTGGAACGCCTTTTCATTAATGAGGTAATGTCACCAAGCATTCTTCCTAATAAATACATGCCATTTCCCTTCATGTGGTCATAGCTGATCTTAGACCGTTGAGATGGTAGCAACTTTGCCCTTCAAAACCATGGTCATTGCTTTCTCAGAACCCCTGACCAAAAGATGTGGGAATTTTTCAGCTGTATTGAGTACACCGTTAGGCCTGGAACCCACTGAAAACCGCAAACGCAAAACGCAACCGCTAGCGTTTTGTCTGAGCGGTTTGCAAGCGGATTCATGCGCGTTTTGGGTTGTGTTTTGCTACATTGTATTTTTTTCCCCAGCGGGTGCCTAGCGTTTTGCGTTTTGCGTTTTTATCCTGATTGGTCCTGTGAATTATTTTTAATTTTGTTACAGTGTGCTGAACCGCAAAACGCTAGCAAAACCGCTCAGTTTAGGTTTTGCTGAGCGTTTCTGCTAGCGTTTCAATACTTTACATTGAAGCGCTAACTCTCCCAAAATGCTGCATGTCCTGCGTTTGCGTTTCTGGGAAACGCAAACGCTCCTGTGGAAGTTGCCCCATCCATTAACATTAGCCCAGCGTTTTGGCAAACTGCTAGCGTATCGCAGTGCTGCCAAAACGCTGCCAAAAGCGCTCCTGTGGGTTCCAGCCCTTATGGAGTACTGGAAGCACTACTAGACCTACTATAGTGTTAAAAATAAATAGAAAAACTAAATGAAATTTTAGTTTTAAAGTTACTCTTCTTCCTCAGCTCTTACCCTCATCCTCTTCTGATGATACACTTCTAGTGTTGCCGCCAGTGACCGGTGAGTGCCCGTTCCCACTGGGGCAATTTCCGCTAATCACGAAGTGCTAGCGCAATGCTAACTAATGGCAGTGATCTCACTGCCGTGATTGCCACCGATCATGGGCGATTCATGATTAGTGGCAATTGCGGTGCATGCAGCATTTTTTACGGAGACTGGTATGTGTCGCATATCTTGGGAACCAGCAGGTCTGAGGGTCATAATTTGGTTTCCATATGTGGCATAGTTACAGGGATCTTTCGACCTCTAATCTAACCAGGGGAGGGTGCGTAGCTGGATTTTTTTTAAACCATTGGAAGGGCTGCTACTTTGGTGTGCACGCCCAGAGCTGTGAGCCTCCAGGCAGCACAAATGATCCTCTGTATTGTGCCTGTCTCTGTAATTTGCTGTTTCGGAAAGGGGAAAGGCACGTTCGCACAGGTCGTGCTAGACACTGCACTTCTACTAAATATATTAGCTGTCAGGTAACACTCAATGGCAATGCAGCAGGGATAGGAACAGAGGCATCCCTATCCCCGCTGGGGCACCCAGCTTGAGAACCCCTGGTCTAATTGCTTGCAATGGCTAATCTCTATTGGCACGTTGAATAGTGTTTGCACACAAGTAGTTGGATGGGGGGTAGCAAAATTCAGCAGGTGACCACTAAGCAAACCATCTGAGACCTTGCTGTGACTAAATGCTTTCCTCGAGCTACCATCATTTTTGCTGCATGGGATTTTTTTTTCTTCTCCCCCCTTGCATTAAGGAAGACCACAACTGAATTAAATCTTAATGGACACCCGAAGCGAAAATAAACTAATAAAATAAACAATTGTGTATATCCTCCTTCTCCTAAAAATGGCTTTGTAAGCTATTCCATAGTTTTTATATTTAAATAGTTTTTTTTTACTGTTATTTTTACTCAATGACACATTTATTGAAGTATGCCAGAGCTAAACTCTATGAACTATTAACCCTTTTTATCTTTCCTGATCTCAGAGGCCATTTTCTGCTAGGGAAGTGTTTTATAGTTGTAATGTCTTATCATCGCAAACGCTTAGCTTGAGGTGATTTTTTTTTTTTTTAATATTTTGTTACAGAAGCTGTTCAGTTACAGCTCTACTGTAACAAAAACTCTTGGAATTTGCTCTGATCTAGTGCTTTTCAGAGCGATTTTTTTTTTTTTTTTTTTTTTTTTTTTTTTTTTTTTTTTTTTTTTTTTTCCCACTTTCCTATACTTAAAGAGTAACTGTCAGGCTGCAAAAGCTAATTTAAACCTCTATTCTCCTGTGTTAAACAGTTTAGAAGGAAGCCAAAAAAGCAATACTGAAGTTAAAAATCTCTTACTCTGTTTGCTGAACAGCAAGCCTCTTTATTCCCAAGCTCCTAAGGAGGCCGGCAGGCCGCATAACAGATGCTGCAAAGCATGCTGGGTAGGGCTGCACGATTTTGGGTAAAAATTGAAATTGCGATTTTTTTTTTTTTTTTTTTTTTTTTTTTTTTTTTTTTTTTTTTTCTCTCATATTGCGATTTCGTTTTTTTTTTTTCCTTCAAATCTAGCTTTGGCTCTAAATTCTGTACAGCTCCGCCTACCGCTGCCGTCATTCCATTGCTATCTAGCGATTGGTAAAGCTGTGTACGTGCCGCTTGCTCAAGTGGACCCGCCCCCGCTCATTAACCATAATACATATTCACTGCTTCTGGTGGCTCTGGCCAATTGGCGCACAGCGGAAGGCGGGCCAGACGAGCGTGCATGCAGCAGGCGGGCACTCAGAAAAACCGAGGCTGACGATCACCAGATCGTCTTGACACGAACCGCGGTTTCGGTTTTGAATCGAAAAAACGTGCAGCCTTAATGCTAGGGCTGCTTCTCCCCACTGCACTCCCTTGGTCCTCCCCTTCATTTCCCTATCCCGCCCTAAGGCTGCTTTCACAGTGGGAAGTTACAGGCTCATGTTACAGCAGCTTGTAACGCAGCCCAACTCGCAGCACTGACAAATCAATGTGCTGTTCACAGGGCACATGTTCCGTTAGAGCAGTGATGGCTAACCTTGGCACTCCAGCTGTGGTGGAACTACAAGTCCCATGAGGCATTGCAATACTCTGACAGCTCTAAGCATAACTCGGGGAGGCAGAGGCATGATGGGATTTGTACTTTTGTCACAGCTGGAGTGCCAAGGTTAGCCATCACTGCGTTAGAGTATACTGCACGAGTCCGGTATTGTTCCTAGCCACATGGCTAATTAATATTCACTGCACAGTAATGTTGTCAGATCATGAACCATTAGGATCTTTGACCCTGATCTTTTTTGTGAGTTGAATCATCAGGAAGCAGGGTAAGGGAGGATATTACATCACAATTGGCTTCATACAAGACAGTCAAACATGGAACCTGCCATGAGCTGTCAGGAGCATCAATCTCTGCAAATACTATATAAAAAAATCTGTGAAATCCAAACGTGGACAGTGAGATGCATATGTAATGTAAGTACAGCCAATATTTAGCTAATGATGTGTTTTTTTTTTTTTTTTTTTTTCTCTGAAACCCTATACCTAACAGCTCCTCTTTAATATTGGGGCTGGATCGCCTCAGAAATCGGCAAAAATGCTGCAGGACCCGCGTTTGGGGAAAAAAAATCACATCGCTCTGGTGTGCTCCATCCCATTCAAATACATTAGCCAAGCGCTTTTTGTAAAGTGCAAGTGTTCTAAAAGGTGCTCAGAAGCACTCTTGGTGTGCACCAGCCCTCAGTCAGGAACTGCCACTTACATACCTGTTTAACTCTTTCAGGCAGCGAAAGGAAAAAAGAACACTGCATATTTATTTGTGTGCTTAGCACTGTACATACACATGTCTATCTCATCGTGTCACATGTCACCTTAGGTATCCTTTAAAGAGACTGTAACAAAATTTTGAGCCTTATTTCTTCTGTTCTATAAGTTCCTATTACTGTTCTAATGTGGTCTGTCTTACTGCAGCCTTTCCTACTTGCACTGTCTCTGTAATAAATCTTATCTCCTTTCGTCTGTCGGGCTGAGGCTGGAATGTGTGGAATGTGCAGCACTGCTTGTCATTGGCAGAAGCTTTACACACCCCCTCCAAGCTCTGCATGAGTCACACAGTAAGCTAGTTTTCAGCCTATGATACTCTGGTTAGAACCCAGTCTTTTGTTTGTAAACACTGCCTAAAACTGTTTATTACAAACCAGGATTGCAGCAGGGAGTGGCAGAAACAGCACAGAGGGGCACAGGAGAACATAAGGAATAGAATGGTATGCTTTTTTTATTGTAAGAATATTAGAGTACAGATTCTCTTTAAGTAAAAAATTTTTTTTACCATTTTAACTTTCGGTACTCTAGCTTCTTCTAGCACCTTGTAGATGTACATTTGATAAAGGCACCCGGTTTTTTTTTTTTCAAAGTGTTTTTATTGTTTTTTTAACAGCCAATTTAATCCACATATGGTGCATTAACATCATGTTGAAATAGCAATGCACATGCATTTAGCTGAACTAAAGTGGTAACAGTTTTCCCTTTCAAATTATTTGATTTCATGAGCAGAGTGCATAAATTTGCATAAACCAGCATCAGTACAGAATTATTTCCATCTCATTGACCATCTCTATTAGTGACACGGCTACACATCAGGCTTTATTCTTACAGCATAGATGTTGTTTAGTATATTTTAGATTCCTGTGTACACCATATATACTGTACAGTTACAATCAGATATGTATATCTGACTTTAAAAAATACGGGGACTGCTTTATTGAAGCAGAACAAGTAACTAATTTTGATTGGTTTATTTCATTTTTGTGGACTAAGCACAGCTATTACTGTATATTATAAATTATTTATGACTATTATCTGAGAAATAGAACATTTTATCATATTTTCTATTTTAATTACAGTTTAAATTCATTAGGAGTCGGTGCATTTTTTCCCGACTCCGACTCCAGGCACCCAAAATTGCTCTGATTCCACGACTCCGACTCCACAGCCCTGGATAGTTGTAGTGGAATATCTGTGAATTTACTATTATTCTACTACATTTATGTAGTAAAATGTTGGCTTTATTAATTTTACTATTACCTAACTTCTCGCTACTGTCTCACACAGATCCCTACCCTAGTGGTGCTTAACCGTAACCTCTGCTGGTGGAAAACCTTAACCCCTGGCATTATAGGACTCATGAGGCAATGCTTTATATCTATTTTTATTCACCTGGGGCTTCTTCCAGCAGCCATTAATCCCTTGCTGTACTCTGGATTTCCTCAATGTCCCACAAAGATTGGCGGCAGGCTGAGTGCGCAGACGCGGTACGCCCCAGATGACGATGTGCGGGCACTTGTACAAGTTTCAACCCACTACTCTTTGTGGTTGGCCAGCGGGACACAGACGAGGACTGGAGCTGTGGCTAGGGACTAAAATGGCTGCTAGGGAATGGAAGAAGCCCCAGATGAATAAAAATAGATTTATAAGCTTTGCCTCGTGAATCCTTTAAGATGCATCCTATTTAAAAGGGCACCCGCTGTTTGTAGCAGTTTGCACAATGGACACCCTTTTTAAACAGGATGAATCTTTTGCATGTAGTCCTCCTGGTCCCTGCTGCCATTCCACACTCTTCCCTTTAGGGCTCATTTCCACTATCGCAAATTCGCATGCATTTTTCGCATGCAAATTCGCATAGCAATACAAGTGAACGGGACTGTTTCCACTTGTCAGGATTCCTTTGCGTTTTTCTGTGCAGAAAAAATTCGCATGGCAGAGCCATCAGAATTCACATACCGCTTACCGCTATGCGAATCGCATACAATGTATTTAATAGGAAATTCGCACAAGGTTTGGGCATGCGAATTCGCATGCCAATTCGCATAGAAACAATGGAATAACACACCAGCACTGTCATGGTTAAATTTGCATACATCGTCATCCATGCGAATTCGCATGTGAATTTGCATGAAAATTCGCATGGACCCGCATGCGAATTTCGCATCCGCATGCGAATTTTTACCGCGGCGATTCGCACCGCACAAGTGGAAATGCAGCCTTAGCATAAAGTACAGTGGCTGAAGGGAGCAGCGCAAAATGACGGTGCAGGACCAGGAGGACTACAGGGGAATAGAAGAAGCCCTTGGCAAGTTCAAACTGGTGAACATTTTTCACTTAACACCAGGGCTGTGGAGTCGGAGTTGGAATCAGAGCAATTTTGGGCACCTGGAGTCGGTGGTTTCATAAACTAAGGAGCTGGAGTGCGATGATTTTTGTACCAACTCCACAGCCCTGTTTAAAGAGTAACTGTTAGCCCCAAAAATCAAATTTAAATCTCTATTGCAATGTTTTAATTACTTTGTACGGGAGCCAAAAAGGCAATGCAGAAGTTAAAAAGCAATCTAATTTTTTTACTGTGTAGCCTTTTCCCCAAGCTCCTAAGGCCCCGTTCACGTCCGGACCGCACCGGAGCCGGATCGGACCTGAACCGTACGGTTCCTGTCCGGATCCGGTCCGGTTGCATACGGTTTCCGTGCGGTATGAACACGGTTCCGGTCCGGATCCGGATTCTTAAAGAGATAACAACCTGTATAAATACCTGGGGTTCTGGGAGGTCAGCAGAAGCTCTGGGGTCATTGTTGGAGACAGCTGGACGTGTGGAGACCATCCTTGGATACAGAGACAGCAGTTGGGACCATGGATCCAGTCATTTTTTACGCTTATTACCTGGGAATTCTCTCCTTCCTGTTGTTTACCTACTACTATGTGGGGAGAAGGCGTGCTCCTCGCAGGAGATGGTGGGTGCACCCTCTACTAGCCAGGAGGCAGAGGAAGGGAGAGTTCCAGGCCCTCTACCGGGACCTCAGACGACACCCACAGAAGTTCTACAGCTACACTCGGATGTCTATTCCCCTGTAAGTATATAGGCCTAAATACACCAACCCCCACCATTCCTAAACACCCCACCCTCACCCCCACAACACCTCATCCCTGTATACCTAGCTAAACACACCACCCTGACCCCCACACCCCTGTATACCTAGCTATACAGTACACCCCCACCCTCCACAACACTCCCAAACCTCTGTAAACACACCTCCCCCATCCTCCACCCAACACCTTGTCCCACAACATACTTTACAGCTTCTTCCTTTCCATCTCCTGACAGGTTTGATACCCTTTTGGAGATGGTGAAGGATGACCTTAGGAAGAAGGATACCACGTTCAGGAGAGCAGTCACACCACAAGAACAACTACTCATCACACTGAGGTATGTAAAAACAAAATTTTTTTATTGCAAAAACAACCACTTTTGTCACGTACCTTTGTGGATGGAGACCGGTATGCTGAGGACAGCAACTCCTGCGACTTGCCAACTGAGGTCCCTGAGGTTGGAACAGGAGCCAACAGTAACCAAGGGGCAGGAGCGCTTGCAGAACCGTTGCAGAGTTCAGGTTGGTTAAGCAGCGCCCCCGCAGGCTGAGTCGGGTACTGCAATGACTCAGGAACCCAGTTAAATGGATGGCAGCTGGTGACTGGAGAGCTGAGCAGATTCTTGGACAGGCAGAGTTCAGCAACAGATCAGATTCTCGTTCAAGCAGGAGGTTGGCAACAGGACGGGTTCTCAGACGGGCAGAAGTCGTTAACAGAGCGGGCAGTCGTACAAGCAGGAGGTCGGCAACAGAGTGGGCAGTCAGACAAGCAAGGATCGGCATTCAGGAGACAAACAGGCAGACTCTAGGTCAGGTCACGGGAGTACACACTCACAAACTAGCTGCAATACTACAGCACTGGAGAGTGGCACTCTCCAGACTTAAATAGGCCGTTTGGCGCCAATGCGCCGCGCGTCACGCCGTGCGCATGCGCACGCACACACGCACGCGCGCGCACACGCTAACACAATCAGGCAGAGAATATGCATAAGGCAAGCCTCCTACGCGCGCGCGCGCACAGCGCTACGCCAGCAGCTTTCGCCACCAACGGTAACGCCACGCAACGCGGCCCGCGGTGCGCAGAACGCCAGATCTCCACGCCGGCGAACTACACCAGGAGACCCGCCAGCATCCGTTTGTGCCAGCCGCCGGTCCTGGACAGGTAACTGACCGTGACAACTTTCCAACATGGAAACATTCTTCCAACATGGAAGACAAAAAAATAACATATCTATGGTATAGCCCGGTCAGTTTTAAGGAACACCAACCACCAACTTTGTGCTGGAAGAGTTGTAGGGCATAGCTGCCCAAGTGTCTTTCGGGGACACCAGGCCCTAATAAATTGAAGTGCTTCAAAAACCTAACCACTGGCACAGGACCCTCTGAGCCATGGATGAAGGACACAGGTCAGTGAAAAGGCTAGGCCTCTCACCGACCAGTCAAGGTGTCCTTCATCCATGGTTCAAAGGGTCTTGTGCAAGTGGTTAGGAACAAGAACAAAGTGAGGAGCAAGAGGAACCGATGGCACAGGTGCAGGACTACAGGTGCAGTGCAACAGGCACAAGGTTGTGACCCAGGTAGTGTCTTTCGGGGACACCAGGCCCTAAATTATTAGTGCTTCTAAAACCTAACCACTGGCACAGGACCCTCTGAGCCATGGATGAAGGACACAGGTCAGTGAAAAGGCTAGGCCTCTCACCGACCAGTGAAGGTGTCCTTCACCCATGGCTCCAAGGGTCTTGTGCAAGTGATTAGGATCAACAAAGTAAGGAACAAGAGGAATCAAAGGCACAGGTGCAGTGCAACAGGCACAAGGTTGTGACCCAGGTAGTGTCTTTCGGGGACACCAGGCCCTAAAGTTCAAGTCCAGCAAAACCAAAAGTTAAAAAGCCCTGTGATGGTATCCTTCCTCCGAGGATCGGAGGTATTCAGAGGAGCATGTCCAGGAACAATTTGACTTTTTTTTTCAAATTGTATCGGCACCACTACTAGAAAAGGTGGGAGTTGCTGCCTGGAAATCTGGACTCTCTTGGGTGCTGGTCGTGGATGAGCTGGACCCTGACAGCGGTGGCCCATATTGACTGCCTCTGTAGCCGGTGTACATCTGTGATGATTGCCAGGTGGGCACCGCTGTTGGTTGTGGGGGTCTAAAAATTGGTGGTTGCAATAATGGCGTGTCCATGTGCTGTTTAATCACCTCCAGCAAATTGGAATGGCACGCCATCAGGTTTTGGGAAGGCACCTTTTCCAGATATGGTATTAGAGACATCACAGTGTGAAAACACGGGTGTGCCTGCAATTTCAGTAGTTCCTTGCTTTGTTGATGCATTTGCTGCATCATGTTCTGCAGCTGGCCCACCGACTGATGATGCTGCGCACGCAGTTGGTCGATTTCTCCTCTGTGCATCTCATGAATCATTTTAAGCTCGTCCCTGTAGTGCCCATGTACAGCGTCGAGCTCACATTGCAGTGAAGTGATGTGGGACTTGTACTGCTCCATGATATGGCCCCTGTCCTCATCTTGCAACTGCCGGGTTATGAGAGTTTGGTGGCTCTGAAGAATCCCGAGAAGTCCGGAGACAGCCCCGGACATCTCGGACTCTGTCTCTCTCCTTGTTGGGGGGAGGGTACCTCGACGCCTCACTGGTGTGGTGGTCCTCACTGGTGGTGTGGCAGCATCTTCCCGTCCTCTGGCCTGTGTCGGGGTTGCCCTGCGCGCTGGTTGTGCTGCAGTCTCTCGGTGCGCCTCACTTTGTTCTTGTTCCCCTGGAGCTTCCATAGCGGTCGATTGTGGAGGTTCAGCTTCTTCCACACTCGGTCCTGCAACCTCAACATCCAAGCTCTCTTCTGCCAAGTCATCATCAAAGGAGAGAGTTGGGATTAAGGACTCCCTCCTCCTACTCCTCTCCTCGGGGCAATAGGTTACATCGGCGACGTCATCATCCACCAAGCTCTCCTCACTGCTGAACCGTGCCTCCTGGGTCGGTTCCTCTTGCTCCAAATTGTCTTCAGTCCTGTAGATAAAAACAATATTTATTGGTGTGCCAAACAGCATGTGGCGTCAATTCACAGAGCTAGCAAACACTAGCAATCACTTTATCAACCGTTTCTACCCAACATTTGATAAAGCTTGTGAGAAAAGTTCGCTAGCCATGGGAATTGAGGCCATAGCAATACATGGCCGAAGTCATGGTAAATGAGCTCTCAGTTCCTGCCCACAGTAGTGGTACTTACAGTCTAGGTTCCAGGCTTGCATTGATGAAAGACAATTGCTTGGCAAATTGGTAGTCTTTTTGTCGCCTTCCCCCGCCACTGCCACTTCGTTCGGCAAGTTTTTTTCTTCCGTAGCCATTTCACATATGCATCCCGTATATTGCGCCACCTTGTCTTGAACCTTTCTCCTGTAACGACATGAAAAATTGATTTCGATTATTTCTCTTGTAGGTACATCGCAACTGGACAAACATATACATCGCTACATGTCACATTTCGTATTGGGAAGAGCACGGTGGCAGGCATCGTCGTGAGGACTTCGAGGATCCTTTGGACGCGACTGAGGGCCAGATACATGCCTGTGCCGGACACCACGAAATGGGAGGAGATCGCCCAGGGCTTCTGGACCGAGTGCAAGTTTCCTAATTGTGTTGGCGCACTGGATGGGAAACACATCCGGATTCAGAAACCCGTGGGGAGTGGCAGCCATTATTTCAACTATAAAAAATACTTCAGCATTGTTCTAATGGCAGTGGCAGATGCGGACTACAAGTTTGTGTACGTGGATGTGGGGTCGTACGGTAGTTCCAATGACTCTGGAATTTTCCAGCGTACGACCCTTTGCCGGCTGATGGAGGAAGGCAGACTGCGTCTCCCCCGTGACAGACCCTGGCCTGGGACAAGGGCACCGGCCTACCCCTATGTGTTTGTGGGGGACGAGGCCTTCGCCCTGTCCGACCATGTAATGCGTCCGTACCCAGACAGGGGACTTGATGCCAGCCAGCTACACTTCAATGCTCGGTTGAGCCGTGCAAGGAGAATGGTGGAGTGCACATTTGGGATCCTGGTGTCAAAGTGGAGGGTGTTCCACACGCCCATGCTGCTGAAACCGGGCAACGCAGTTGTCGTGGTGAAGGCAGCATGCATCCTCCACAACTTTGTGCGGCAGGAGGAAAGAGAGACTCCGGAACCCCCGAATGTGCTTCCACTAATGCCCCTGCGGAGGTATGCAACCAGGCCAAGGGTAGTGTCACTGCGGAACAGGGACCAACTGAGACTTTATTTTACCACACCACCAGGACGAGGGTGAATGTTTGGTTTTTAATATGTTTTGTTGAAATGTGTTTATTTTGGAGTTTCAAGTTTTTGAGTGATTTTAAATGTATTAATTTTTTACAATAAATTGATGTATAATAATTGGTCATTGTGTATGTTTTATGTGCACAGGTGGGGTACATCGCAGGTGGGTGGGATACATCACAGGTGGGTGGGATACATCACAGGTGGGATACATCACAGGTGGGGTACAGGTGGGTGGGATACATCACAGGTGGGGTACTGGTGGGTGGGATACATCACAGGTGGGATACATCACAGGTGGGGTACAGGTGGGTGGGATACATCACAGGTGGGGTAGAGGTGGGTGGGATACATCACAGGTGGGGTACAGGTGGGTGGGATACATCACAGGTGGGGTACAGGTGGGTGGGATACATCACAGGTGGGTGGGATACATCACAGGTGGGTGGGATACATCACAGGTGGGTGGGATACATCACAGGTGGGGTACAGGTGGGTGGGATACATCACAGGTGGGATACATCACAGGTGGGGTACAGGTGGGTGGGATACATCACAGGTGGGGTACTGGTGGGTGGGATACATCACAGGTGGGATACATCACAGGTGGGGTACAGGTGGGTGTGATACATCACAGGTGGGTGGGATACAGCACAGGTGGGGTACAGGTGGGTGGGATACATCACAGGTGGGGTAGAGGTGGGTGGGATACATCACAGGTGGGGTAGAGGTGGGTGGGATACATCACAGGTGGGGTACAGGTGGGTGGGATACATCACAGGTGGGGTAGAGGTGGGTGGGATACATCACAGGTGGGGTACAGGTGGGTGGGATACATCACAGGTGGGTGGGATACATCACAGGTGGGTGGGATACATCACAGGTGGGATACATCACAGGTGGGGTACAGGTGGGTGGGATACATCACAGGTGGGATACATCACAGGTGGGGTACAGGTGGGTGTGATACATCACAGGTGGGTGGGATACAGCACAGGTGGGGTACAGGTGGGTGGGATACATCACAGGTGGGATACATCACAGGTGGGGTACAGGTGGGTGGGATACATCACAGGTGGGGTACAGGTGGGTGGGATACATCACAGGTGGGGTACAAGTGGGTGGGATACATCACAGGTGGGTGGGATACAGCACAGGTGGGGTACAGGTGGGTGGGATACATCACAGGTGGGGTACAGGTGGGTGGGATACATCACAGGTGGGTGGGATACAGCACAGGTGGGGTACATCACAGGTGGGGTACAGGTGGGTGGGATACATCACAGGTGGGGTACAGGTGGGTGGGGAACAGGTGGGTGGGCCACGGGTGGGTGGGCAACACGTGGGTGACACAAATCCATAGCAAAAGTGGAATACATCACAAGCTTAAACCACAAGCCCCCCCCAAAAAACTTCTAGTCAACATACCCTCTGTGCCTTGCTGTCTCTTGCTCAAGTTCTCAAAGTCCTCCACATACAGCTTGGCAATTTTTTTCCACAGGCCTCTGCATTTTTTGATGTTGCTGTGGTCCGCATCCCCCTTGTCCCACAGGGCTGGTACCTGCTGCACCTGTAGGATGAGGTCTTCTGATGTGTAGGGCCTCACCCCCTCGCTATCAGACAGATCCTGCTCCATATTGCTGCCAAAGAGCTCCAGCATGAAGTCACTGCTGCTCCACTCTGTGAACGCTGGTGCCATGTGGTCCCCATCCAAAATGGCCACCATACCATAGAGTCAGCATAGGAAGTGTGGTACAACATCCGGTTTTTATAGCCAGTGTGTTGTGCGCTCTCCGGTTCTCATTGGTTTCCATTGGCCGGATGCAACATTCCGGCTCCGGTCCGGATACGTCAGCCGGACCAGCCGGACCAAAAAATAGCGCATGTTGGAACGGACGCCGGAGTCCGGATCCGCTCCGGTCCGGACGAAACGGACGCATGTGAACGGTCGCATAGACTTTCATTGCTATGCCGTGCGTCCGTTTCGTCCGGTCCGCATGCGGTCCGGCTCCGGCACGGCGATTCCGGATAGCAGCCGCTAATGTGAACCGGGCCTTAGGAGGACGCAAAGCCACATAACAGATACTGCAGAGCATGCCCATGTCTGCCCGACCCCCTCTCCCCCCCCCCCCCCCCCCCCCAGGACCAGGTGCCGATGTCTGCCCCCCCCCCACCTTCCCCCAAGAGCCGATGTGTGTCCAACCCCCCCCCCAGGACCAGGTGCCGATATCTTCTCACCCCAAACAGCTGACATGGAGCGGGAGCGGAGTACATCTACACACTTCCAGCGCCGCCACGGCAGAGCAGCCGCCGCCGTGTCACATGTGAGAGAATCACAAGCAGGAGAGAGATGCACGGCGGCGGCTGCTCTGCGGTGGCGGCGCTGGAAGTGTGTAGATGTACTCCGCTTCCGCTCTCTCTCCGTGTCAGCTGTTTGGGGTGAGAAGATATCGGCACCTGGTCCTGGGGGGTCGGACAGACATCGGCTCTTGGGGGGGCGGGTTGGGGGGGGGGAGCGGACAGACATCGGCACCTGGTCCTGGGGGGGGGAGAGGGGGTCGGGCAGACATCGGCACCTGGTTCTGGGGGGGGGGGGGGGAGAGGGGGTCGGGCAGACATCGGCACCTGGTCCTGGGGGGGAGAGGGGGGGTCGGGCAGACATGCGCATGCTCTGCAGTATCTGTTATGCGGCTTTGCGTCCTCCTTAGGAGCTTGGGGAAAAGGCTACACAGTAAAAAAATTAGATTGCTTTTTAACTTCTGCATTGCCTTTTTTGCTCCCTTACAAAGTAATTAAAACATTGCAATAGAGATTTAAATTTGATTTTTGGGGCTAACAGTTACTCTTTAACACTCCCTTGAAGGCAGAGAGCACACTTATTTTAATCCTATATACTGTAAATCTCTATGGGTCGCGATTTATTTATTTTTTTCAAAGTTTATTTTATTTTTTTATGTGCATTTTAAAATCTCACAGCAAGGACTTTGCACATACTGTAAATGTATTCGCCAGCAATGCTTTCCTGTAGCATATCAAAAATGCATGTTTTGTACAGTATGTTAAATCTTAAGTATTTTTTTTCCTTTGTTGAAAAGGTGATTATTCATAACTCATCCAAAAAGGCACAAATGGCCTCAACTGCATGCTTTTTCTGCACAGAGGTGTTCTCCCAGCCTAATTACTTGACTCTATTCAGTTTTCAGAATTAAACTTGTGACAATGAGTTAAACCTGTTCAGTATTTACGTAGCACGTAAAAGGGAAAGAGGCGCCCTGGTGTAATAAAAGCATCTAAAAATCAGCTTAAAATCGAAAAGTGATATGAGTTAGCTTACCTCAATGACGAAACCTCTGTAGTTAATACAAGGGATTTTTATTAGCACAGGCAACGCGTTTTGCGGGTCTCGGCCCGCTTCATCAGGCCAGTAAAAGTGCCAAATAGAAAATATCATCTAGCATAGGGAGCCTCAGTATTTACGTACTAACTTAATGAGATATTGCTTGTACAAATGTGTTTATTTGTACAGTGTTGGATTATTTGGACTGGAATGGGCGGAATAGTGGAATAGTTCTTACGTCATGGGGACGTCCATCCCATGCTACTCTGAGGACGCGAGTCTACCTTAGCGTCCGGTGTGACACAGCTGACCAAGTGAACTATCGGCGGTGAGCCACGGCATCCATGGGGATCTGGAGTCCTAATTGAAGCCTGTTCGAGGGTGGTGATTATTCAAGGGACTAAGAGACGCCTGACATGTGAGTGGGTACCCACAGGAAGATACTATTTACCGTAGGTGGTGAGATTTTATGCTGGATGGTGGAATCGCCTGTCTGCGGTATAGGCTTTGCTGTTTCATCATAGCAATGCTGAGTGAAGGATCTTGTGGCTATGGCTGCTGTGCAGGCTGACTCTGTGCCCCCTATGGGGAGCTTCTGTATGTGGATCAGGTCCTGGGTCTGAACTGTAGCCACTCTTCGGAGTGTATGGGCGCCATGTTCGGGTGACAATGTGGTGATGGAGGTTTTGCCAGCTTAAGCCCCATCTACATGAAACGATTCTTTGTGCGATTAGATTACAATTCTATTTATGATCCGATTAAATCCGACATGTCTGGTCGGGATTCGATTTGTCATGATTTGCAATGACAAATCGAATTGAATAGAATCCCGATCGGACATGTCGGATTTAATCGGATCGTAAATAGAATCGTAATCTAATCGCACAAAGAATTGTATCGTGTAGCTAGGGCTTTCAGACTAGATAGGCGTATTGGTCTTTTGGCTTGAGCATGAAATATGATGTTAGATACTTCTGCTGTTATTTTAACTGGTTTTAATATGCTAATTCTTGCATGCAGTTAAGTAGAAATGTTTGCAATTTTTTAAAAACATTGTTGTCTGGTTAAATGTATCAGGAACCCATGCTAAATGTATTCTTGTATCTGTACTGATAGGGTGATATGTTACTCAATTGAAGTTTAAAGCAGATGATTGATGCCAGCTGTCATTTAAACACTGTCACAATGAAGGTAGCACTTTACTTTTTACACATATTGCCTCAACTGCATGCTTTTTCTGCAGAGGTGTTCTCCTAGCCTAATTACTTGTCTTTATTCAGTTTTCAGAATTAAACATGTGACTTGTGACCATGAGTTCTTGTTCAATATTTGTGTACTAACTTAATGAGATACTGCTTTATCTTGGATTATTGTTGGATTATTTGGACTGCACTGATTACACTGAGGTCTGAGATGCTTGTGCAGAAAAGTGTTTGAATAATTCATGCATCTGTTTTTAGGGAAGGGTGGGTGTAATATTTCAGACTGACACATGGCGGGTGGACCTTAATCTATGAACATTGTGTTTTGGTCCCCAACCCCCTTTCAGGTTCCTTCTATATTGTAAAGATATATCCCTTCAAACAATGCCGGTCTTTCATATGCAGAGGTATATCCTCTATAAAGATTCCTATTAGACTGAGCCAAACTAAAATGCTGAGGGACCTCTTGGTATTAGAGGAGCATATGAAATCTAACACTCCTGCAAGCACGTTGTACTGTATAATAGGCGTTCAGAGCACAATAATGGGTAAAGTGATGGCAGCCCCACAGATTTGTAGGTGTGGAAGTTATGGCATCAATACAGTGATATAGTGCATTCACTGTATTCATCTTAAGGAATCCAAGCTGAAGCTGTGGTTTAAGATGATAGAGATCTATCTATACTGTATATACACAGTAGCAATAAAAATTATGTGAACCCTTTGGAATTGATTTCTGCACAAATTTGGTCATAAAATGTGATCTTTGATCTTCATCAAATGGACAGATTGCTATCCTCGCAGGAAAAATTAATTCCAAAGTTTCTATCAAGATATTTTGCAGGAGAGCTTAAGGCCATCTGTCCACCAGCTGAAGCTCAGCAGAAGATGGGTGTTGCAACAGTACAACGACCCAAAGCATAGAAGTAAATCAACAGAGAGGCTTAAAACAGAATTAAATACGCCTTCTGGAGTGGCCCAGTCAGTCCTGACCTCAATCCAAATGAGATGCTGTGGCATGACCTCAAAGCGATTTTACACCAGACATCCCAAGTATATTGCTGAACTGAAACAGTTCAGTAAAGAGGAATGTTCAAAAAATTACTCCTGACCATGTGCACATCTGATCTGCAACTACAGGAAACGTTTGGTTGAAGTTATTGCTGCCAAAGGAGGTTCAACCAGTTACTAAATCCAAGGGTTGGCATACTTTTTCCACCTGCACGGTGACTGTTGTTTACATGGTGTTCAATAAAAACGTGGGAAATTTTAATTTGTGTGGTAGTAGTTAAAGCAGACTGTGTGTAAGGATCCGCTCAGCTGGCTGCACAGGCAGACAGCTGTTTGACCATTCCTTATGTCTGAGGGATGCAGGTCTCTGGAAAGGAGACCTGGCTTCATCTTGCAACTTTCAGAGTTGCTTTGCTGAGGGATTTGCATACATGCAAATTGCCCAGCTGTCTCCTTTGAGGGCAGGCAGTATAAGAGGCTATGTTTCCCAGAGTCCTTTGCTGGTCATTCCTTCAGGGTTTGTATTAAACACTCCTAGAGTGTCAGCCATGCTACTTCTTGTTAAAGTTATCTTAGAGTAATTCTTGGGACTGCACTAGGCAGGTTCCCTAGTGCAGTTAGGATTGCATATCTGTTTTGTTTGTCTGTTGCGATTGTCCTGTCCCAGCGGTGGTCGACAGGAAATCGTTCTGATGATCTTTGTTCTTGGAGTGTAAGCTGGAGCAGCGGTTGCTACCGGTTACCTCATCTATCTGTCGTGTTTGGATCGCACAAACCTCTAGCGGTAGCGGCAGTGGATCCTTCTGATCTTTGTTCTTGGAGTATAGCTGGAGCAGCGGTTGCTACCAGCTATCTCATCTGATCTGTCTTGCCTGGATCGCACTCGCCTTGCGCTAGTGCGGTGGATCCTTCTGATCGGTTTTCTTGTTCCTGAGTTTAGATCGCACTAGCCGCTAGCGTTAGCGGCTGTTGATCTTTCTGATCTGTGTTCCTGCTTGGATCACACTTGCTCTGGCGGAAGAGCGGTGGATCCTGTCTGCCTAGTTCCTGTTTCTTGTTTGTCTGTCTTGTCTGATACGGGCGCTTGCTGTAGGCTCGGTGAGGTAACCGTTAAGCAAGCGTTCACGTTCTGTTTCGTGTTTGTCTGTCTTTGGTTAGTTAGGCGTGCTTGTCTCTGTTGTGCGTAACACGCGGAGACCGCGCAGTAAACGCGTTCGCTGTTGCGCATGAGTGGCGGTGTTCGCGTTTAGTTAGCGTTTGTTATTTTCTTTATCATTCTCCTTGTATGATTTGCTGTGCCTTTGCTACTCTCGTCCCCTGCCTTGCTTAAGCCTTGTGTCACCTCTGGCAATCACCTCTCTCGCGATTGCGTTCCTACTCTGTTTCTGCTGATGTGTGTTCACCGTCGCTAAGTCTCGACTAGATTGGTGAACACTCATTCATCCTGTACCCTTTCTCTTTAAGGGCTGTTCAGCCCCGCATTGTCTTGATCTGTACAATCCCCATCTGGCATCTGTGGCTGTGCAGCGGTTGTACTCTTCTGCACTCCACAGCGCCATCTGCCGGTGGGAATTGCCCTCTACTGGTGCTTGCACCAAAGCTTGGTTCCCCCCTTCATACGCTTGTGGAGGATTTCCGCCATGTCAGCGCACGCCTTGGGCGCTGATCACAGAGCTTATTCCGCAATCGTTACACTGTGATTGTCTAGTGTTATAAAATGTAATCTGATCTTTATCTGACTATGAGAGGGAAGTATTGGGATTCTATTGAGGCTTCCCTCCTTGCACCTATGTCCTGTCCGTCCGTCCCCCCCCCCCCCCCGCACCCCCTTTACTTAGCGGGGTCCCCCTCCATATCGGGGCCACGCTCCTCTCCTGTTTCAAGCAGGGCCGTGCATGAGCAATGGCATGGAGCCTCTTGTACATGAGCAGCTCCGGCTTACTGCGCGGCCACGCTGATGGAAGATGTTGGACATCGGAGCAATGAGGGAAGCCTCAGTAGGATCGTGAGACTTTCCTCTCTTTTGGTAAATATCTAATTGTGTGCCTGAGCTTCGGCTCTGGTACACTTTACGGCTTAAAGGGGGACCATTGGTGAGAAAATTGCTGTGCCAGTTGAACCCAGAGGTCAAATAGAGGCATAGGCATGATATAAATAGACATGTTATGCCTTTTAAGTGAATGCATTGCATATTATTACCCTGTGATGGGACTTGGTGTAGAAGCAGCCATGTTGAGTAGGAGAGCTTTTTATATCCTGACTGTATAGTCTGTCGATGCACAACTAAAACCTAATTTGAAAATATGTAGCAGTGATATTGGTGACTAGTACAGTACTGTCCTTTACTGCTTACATCTCTATGGCTGTTCTATGTTGGCAGTGGGTTATGCAGCATCCTCCCTCTCCCAGCTGCCTGTCACTATCTTTGGATCTAGGTCACTGTCTTCCCAGCAGTTATAACTATTATGCTTGTTCACACAATGTACAGTTATAAAAACCTCTGGAAATGAAGCTAGTGCTCACCTTTGCTGCATACACCACGAATAAGACCAGAGTTAATCAGAACCAGATTTATTTGCCAACTACAGGGTACTGTACAAGGAATGGTTTTTAAAGGGAATGTCCAAGCAAAATAAAAAAGTGAGTTTCACTTACCTGGGGCTTCTACCAGCCCCATGCAGCCATTCTGTGCCCTCGAAGTCACTCAGTGCTGCTCCAGTCCCCCGCTGGCAGCTTGCCGACCTGGGAGGTCGGCGGGCCGCATTGCGTACATTTTTACGCATTCCCGCTAGTGCAGGAACATTAACACATACATTTTACGCATTACTGGTTTAATGCGTAAAAATTTACGCATTGAACCAGTAAAGCATAAAATTGTATGTGTTAATGTTCCTGCACTAGCGGGAATGCGTAAAAATGTACGCAATGCGGCCCGACCGACCTCTGAGGTCGGCAAGCTGCCAGCGGGGGACTGGAGTATCAGTGAGTGACTACGAGGGCACAGGATGGCTGCATGGGGCTGGTAGAAGCCCCAGGTAAGTGAAACTCATTTTTTTTTAATTTGCTTCAACCTTCCCTTTAACAGACAGCTCAGAAATGAGCATATGTGTGGGGTGCATACTGATATGGGCACAATTTACACATTGGGACAACACACATTACACATTGTGGGTTGCTATTGGTGGTGTCAGGACAGCTTGGAGGAAAAGAGTTCCTGTGCATGAAAGTGCTAGTGGCGATGAAGCAGCAACCAGATGAGTAGTCGAGGTAGTGGTTGCTGAGGTTGCAAGAATTGTTTGCGATCCTGATGGTTCTGGATCACAGTCTCTGTAGTACAGGAGGTGTTTTTTTTTTTGTTTTGTTTTTTTTGTGGGGGGGGGGGGGGGGTTAGGGGGATGCTGCCGATAATCATCTTTGTGGTTTTGACTCTCTGTAGCTTATGCTTTTCACTCAGAGGCGCTCAGGTATAATACAGTGATGGAGGAGCGTAGGATTGACTCAGTGGTGGCAGAGTATTAGTGGGTCAGAAGTGTTCGAGTCATTACAAACCTTTTCAGTTGGCCTAGCAAGAACCATCGTCATTGGTGGTTTTTATTTTTATTATTTTTTTATTTATTTTTTGTCCTTTCAAATGTTGCATTTCATCTCAGTCGCCTGACATCAGTCTTGTTGTCCACTCTTCTCTTGTTTTCAAGGCCTGTGATGATGGTGGGGTCATCTGCAAACTTGATCACCTTAACAGTAGATCTTGGTGCAGAATCTCATGTATAGGGAGAGCAAGATTGGCAATAGGGCACATCCTAGTGTAGCACCTGTATTGTTGGTCTGTTCTAGTAAGGTGAAGGTGTTGAGAATCACTACCTGGATACTGTTTTTGAGGAAGTCCTTCCACCATGCACGAGGGTATGATGCACTTTTGTTGTACCAGCTTGTCATGGAGCATGCTGGGGCTGATGGTGTTGAAGGTGGGACTGAAGTCAAGAGGAGAATCTTGGCATAGGTGTCCAGTTTGTCTAGTTGGGACAATATGTACGCCAGACCACTATTTTTGGCATTTGTCTATGGACCTGTTGGTTCTATAAGGGAACTGGAGAGGGTCAGTCAGGTCCTTGGTGGGGAGCTTCAGGTGGGACAGGACCAGCTTATCGAAGGTCTTCATGAAGTTTGCTGTTATTAAGATTGGTCTGTAGTCATTGATTATAGTAAAAACAAATTCCAACAGTGCTGACCTATGACTGCACTAATCATCCAATCACTTTCTGCTGCAGTTATGTGAAATTCAGATTGAACATGTTGGAAAATCGATCTGGCAGGTAAATCTGCTAGAAAATTGTATCGTGTGTATCTAGCATTAGAAGATACAGGATTATCAACCACCTGTTGCACAGTGGATGGCTTTTTTTTTTTTTTTTTGTATAGTTTTAGTTGTTTAAACTAAGTTTTTGTAAAAGTACTAAATGTACACTGAAAAACAACCAATGCGACCACAAAGGAATTCTAGCTCATATATACAGATTTACCTCTAGTACGCTTTAGGTTCCATTCATAAATGCAATGCGGTTGGCTGTGCATTTTACAACATCTAACAACCACCTGTATTGCAGTAGTGACCCCATTTATTACAATGACTGAGGCATTGCTTCAAATATCACAAATGCGTATACTGTAGTGGTTGTTGAAAGACCTACATTATTATTATTATTATTATTATTATTATTATTACGGTGACATCTTCTGCTGCAGTGTACAGAATATATTGTCTTGTCACTTAACTGTCCCTCTGAGGAGCTCACAGTCTAATTCCTGCCATAGTCGTATGTCTATATGTGTTGTGTGGTGTATGTATCATAGTCTAGGGCCAGTTTAGAGGGAAGCCAATTAACTGATCTGTATGTTTTTGGGATGTGGGAGGAAACGGGAGTGCCCAGAGGGAACCCACACAGATACTGGGAGAACATACAAACTCCTTGCAGATGTTGACCTGGCTGGAATTCGAACCGGGGACCCTGCGTTGCAAGGCGAGAGCGCTACCCCCTACGCCACCATAGACTACAAAACCTACTGTTAGCCTGCAATGCATAGCACTTGGTGTGAATGGATGATATAATGTACAGAATTTACAACAGCACTGCATTATGTTGGGAAAACTGGAGTATCTGTAGCTGCAGTTGTCTTATTCAAGACAGGAGGGCAACTAGTGGATTTTAGTACATACTGGATATGTTTACAAAATTGGGCTGTTGGTTTGTTAGTACTTGTACTCTGAGGCCTGGAACCCACCAGCAGCAATTTTCTAAGCACTTGTGAGTTGAAAAGCTCTTGCTAGTGTAATGCTATGTGCCATTCCACTTGAGGGATGGTGTTTTTTTTTTTTTTTTAATTAAGGCCTGTTCACACTATATACAGTGAAACCTTGCATTGAGAACAACTTTAAGAGCGCTTTGCTAAACAAGCAAAAATTATTGTGAAATTTTGTCTTGATATACAAACAAAAAACGTGCGTTACGTCATTACAACTGAGCCGATAGTTCTTCTCCCTTTGGCGCTATAGTATTGTGCTTGTGCTTCATCTGAGTGTAGACTGTCACACTTCCATGTAATCCTCAAAAGCAACTGTCATTGGATAAGTTACTTGTGTAAGCAACACAAAAAAGGTTGGGGCGAGCCAACAGATGGCAGTGACTGTTATAGTGAGTCTTTTACAATTACTGTTTATGGATTGTGGAATGAATCACCTGGATTTCCATTAATTCTTATGGGGAAATTCAGTCCATACTGGATATAAAACTGATCAATTTTTCATTTTAAATTGATCAGTTTGTTTTTTTTTTTTTTATTCCTTTTTTCATTATGTCGTCACTCGCTTGGTGCCCCTTCTGCTGGGGCTTTGGGATTGGTAGTTTTTTGGTTTTTTTTGTGTTTTATTTGTGCAGGGGCATGGAGGACCCCAATGAATGGTGGAAGCGGAGTTGTTTGGTAAACTAGCCGAGCTGCCTAATGAGACCAGACACGGTGCATTCGCAAAGGCTAGCATTGATTCCGGCAGCCTCTGTTATCATCTGCTTCATTCGGTGGATCTGGGAAAGTTGTATGGGACCAAAACTAGTGTTCCGCTCACCATAACTGCTCAAACCGATCCACTCGCATCTATACAATCCATTTCACTCTGCTTTTATGTCTGTGTAGATGGGGCCTGATAGTTTTAGCGTACTATTGAATAAAGTCAGTTTTTAGCAATGAAAGTAGGAGTGGAAAATTAAACTGGTATTGGAGACCTGGAAGGGACACTGGTTTGTGAAGTTCAGGCAATGGCTGCTCAGTTTACATGGATGTGTATAAATGTGGTTGTTTTACTGCCTCTTTGCTGCCTGGTAACAGCAGCTGCTTATGGTTTTCTGTCTAGCTAGTCCAGTGCTAGACATTTCCCCAGAGCTCAGGTAGTCAGGCTGCTTGTAAATTACAGCTGGCGCCTAAACTTCTACTCGTTTTCTGTGCAGCTGGCTCCCATAACTGCTGTGGTCTCCTGGATGGGACAAGCGGAACTGGAATTTGAGTGCAGTCAGTGTTCATACAGCATTATTGCAGTGCTTACTATGTGTGTAGTGTGTCTTGTGACTTGTGAGCGGAATAGCATTCTCCCTCACCACATGTACATGACAGTAGCTCATGGCTGCTCTGCAGAGGAACCAATAAGAAACAATTCTTTCATATGTGCCTTATCTTTTAGGCTACTTTCAGTGACCATTGCGTTCCCTGTGACTGCAGGAGAGTAGCAGATCGGGAAAGCAACACCACACGCTGCATTGCATACAGTCAACGAAAAGTATGCCTTAAAGGACACCTGAGGTGAAAATAAAGTAATGAAATAAACATTTTTAAGACCTTCCACATTTTTATTTTATATTTTAAATATACTTTTTTTTTTTTTTTTGCTCAATGACTCATTCATTGAAGTACGCCAGAGCTAAAACCTATGAACTATTAATCCTTTTTATCTGTTTCCTGCTTTTAGAAGCCATTTTCTGCTAGGAAAGGGTTTTATAGTTTATAATTGCTTATCAGAGAAGGGTCACACTGTAGTCGGACAGGAACTGCCACTTACATCATGTTTAACTCTTTCAGGCATAGAAAAAAGCATAAGCATTTGTGTGCTAGGCACTGTACATACACATGTCTATCTCATGTCACCTTGGGTATCCTTTAATGAAACCAGTAATGCTTATGTTTATGCGGTAACACAGTGCATGCCATGCCGCAAGATAATTTTTTGCGGGCCAGAACACGTACATGCAAAATTTAAATAGAACTCTTTGGCTCCCCTGCACACTGCAAATCCGTTTTGCGATTCCGATTTGCAATTACGATTTTCCCTGAATGCATCAACAGAAAAACGGAGTCAAAACCGCAGCATGCAGTAACTATTAAAAATCTGAATCGGATGTAAAATCTGATTCAAAATATCGGAATCGCATGTAGTGTGCAGGAAGCCTTTA
This sequence comes from Hyperolius riggenbachi, assembly GCF_040937935.1. Classification (NCBI taxonomy): domain Eukaryota; kingdom Metazoa; phylum Chordata; class Amphibia; order Anura; family Hyperoliidae; genus Hyperolius; species Hyperolius riggenbachi. The sequence goes on from NC_090657.1 coordinate 89,620,177, forward strand.
ACATGTTTCTAGTAACCGTTAACATGGTGTTGGAAAAGGAAAGAAAATGGCAAACCAAGAATTGTTGTACTCACCATTTGATGCCCATTTTCTGGGTTACCTGGGTGTGTGTACAGAGGCTTTCTGGGTGATATAGAATAAGGCTGATTACTATTGTAGGGTGGTTCCTGCAGCAACCAATGGGGGGTCTCTAAATATCACAGTGCTACTGCGGAGAATGCGACTACGCTGTGTAAACCTATGACATAGTATGACACAATCCCCAATCCTCCTCCTCAGGACACCTCCGTGGGCCACAAAAGTTGGCTTCGCAGGCCGCAAATGGCCCGCGGGCCTTGGGTTGGGCACAGCTGCATTACAACATACTCTCCGTACTTTGAACGTTGCTGCATAGGTGGTGCATTGCAGTGCATGGTTTTATATAGTTTGTAGCAATCACATATTTGCTAAGACCCCTTTACATTTGCATTGCATTACCCTGTTTTTTACCGCAGGGTGATGCAACAGCAATGCAAGTGAATGATGCCATGTACACTTACGGCGATGCGGCAAAAATATCCAATCTGCTGCAACCCTAAATCTTTGCCTGCACCACGTTGCCACAAGAACCGTACTTTGCCCATAGACTTCCATTACCCCAAGCACCATGGGTTATGTTGGTAGTGGAAATGACAGAGCGTGGTGCAGCACACGCGTAGACCAACGGAAATCCCAGTGATGTACTTGCTGCTCAGCAGGTAGTGGACGCAGGAAGTGCGTCCCTGAGTTGCTGTCGGCACCAAGCTTATGACCATGTTGGCACACTCTGCCGCAGGGGCATATGATTTTAGTTTGCATTGTGGTGGAATGCGGCAGGAGCATCTCATTGCATGGCAACGCAAAGAACAAGTGTAAAACCAGCCTGAGGCTTGAAACCCACTAGGAAAGCTTTTGAGCTCTTTGTAATTTGAAGTGCTCCAGCTTATGAAATGGTATGTGTGATCCTACTGGAGCAATGTGATTTTATAAAAATCCCACATAGCATTGCATTAGCAAGAGCTTTTTCGAATCCCTAGCGCTTAGAAAAGGCTGCTTGTGGGTTTGAGCCCTAAAGGTATCTAGAGCCATGCATTGGGCTTGATTCACTAAAGCGTGCAGTGTTAGCACGCCAGTGAAAAGCCACTTTGCACGTGCTAACATGCTTTGCACGTGCTAACTACTTAGCACCCTAGTTTGCACCCTACTTAGCACGTGCAAAGCTTTTAGGCGTGATAACTGAGTTGTCATGCTTTTGTGAATCAAGCCCATTGTGTGCCACGGTTGCTACATGGTGTATCCAGTTGTCTGAGAGGTGCTACCTACAAGATGCTGCCCCTGTCCACAGTAACTACATGCCAACCCCTGATAGTGCAGCCAGCAGCTGAGACAAATGCTCCAAACATATACTCTAGAGTCTACGTTCTCAACGTGTAGTATGCATACCCCAGGGGGTACTTCTGATGGTTCCAGGGGGTACTCGGACTTGATATACTTAACCAAGAATAACTAATTTAGAGGGGGTTTTTTTTTTTTTTTTGTTTGTTTTTAGAAAATGATAAATCTTATTTAAGCAACAAATTAGTATTTTAGCTAATTTAAAAGCAATAGTAAATGCTTGGAAATTGATTAGAACCTATTATGTACTACTATTAAATATATATCTGTCAAGGGGTACTTGTGACAATGTTTACTATGCTAGGGGGTACTTGGCGAGTACAGGGCTTTAAAAGGGGTACATGCCAATAAAATGTAGAGAAACACTGCTGTCGTTGGTAGACAAACTATCACCAATGACAGTGTGGTGAGTGAACGACTTCTGGCACGCTTGATGTGAATGACAGTGCATTTACTGTGTATCGATGAGATCATTGGCAGTAGCTCAAAACAGAGGGACTAGATCTACGTAGGTATCCTCACACCAGTGTTTGTAAGCAAGCGATTGTTTATCTTCTGATTACTGTTTCGGACTACCACCGATAAGCATCCAAATAGTCCACAAGGATGGATCAGCCTATGTGGATGTTCATAGTTTGTTTTATGTGCCTCACCAGGACAATACTAGGCCCAAGTCATTCCTCATTCATTTGGACGATGATTGTTTACTGTGTGTATGGAGTTTAAAGGGAAGTAGGTGAAAAAAAGTAGGCAGTAAAATCTGACAAAACCGACCAGGTTTTGGGCCAGTTCATCTCCTCATGGGGGATTCTCAGGGTTTTCTTTGTATTTAACAACAATTCTTGAACGGCAGTTTAACTGCCAAAATACTAAGATGCCGGCCTCCCTACTCACTTGCACACTATTTTGTCAGTTAGACTTTGCAACTGCTGTTCAGGAAATGCTGTTGAAAACAAAGAAAACCCTGAGAATCCCCCATGAAGAAATGGACTGGCCTAAAACCTGTCAGTTCTGTCAGATTTGAACTGCCTACTTTTTTGCTATAGTGGTCTTTTTTAACATTGTTATTCAAATCCTTTGTTGCAATTAAATGGCAGTTTTTCTTCAGCAGTCGGTGGTTAACTAGTGCTTCAAAGCCTCCAGATCAACCATTCCTGCGATCTGACACTTTAGCGGTCAGAGGGCTGATCTATCTCTAGCACAGTGAGACTGGCAGATGTGACTGTAATGATGATATTGTAATTTCACAAGGAAATAGTTTCAAACAATGTGACGTTTTTGTTTCGACAAACTATTTGTTGTTGTGCAAGGCATCATTTACACTAGTTAGGGCCAGAGCCCACTAATGCAGTTGTGTCCGCTTTTCAGTGACACATCAGATGCTGAAAAGTGGACAGAACCGGACGCAACTGCGTTAGTGGGCTCAGGCCCTTAGTGAGTTGACATGCATTAAAATACACGAATCAAAACTAATGGATGGGTTTGTCTGTTGTTGTACATTTCCATGAGTTTTAAGTCCAGATAAGTTGAATGCACTGCACAACAACTGTTGCAGTGTGAATGATAAAATGAGTTTATCGACTTTAAAGTTCCCATGTAAAACGCACACTATGTGCAGTGAGTCAAAACTCACTGCAACTCTGTGTGAATGAGCCCTTATTTGACTATATAGCAGTTACCATGGTGGTATAGAAATTGGCACTCTCGTCTTGCCGCGCTGGGTCACCGGTTTGTATCCCAGCAAGGGCACTATCTGCACAGTTTGTGTTCTCCCTGTGTGTGGGTTTCCTCCTAAATCCCCAAAACATACATAAAAGTAAATTGGCCCTAGACTACAATACATACATTACATGATGCATACATAGACGCGACTATGGTAGGGATTAGATTGTGAGCTCTGAGGGACAGTTAAAGTTGAAAAAAAAATGCTTTGTACAGCGCTGTGAAAGATGTTGGCGCTATATAAATACCGTTACTTTCAGAAAACAGTGCTGTGATTTTGGTTGAGGACATTTAAGTTGTATTAGTCCTAATATGCTGGATTATATGACCGCTCCTGAATATAAGATTCATGGGTTTTAATAAAGTGTTGTTGCAACATATATTTTCCAGCTAACACGCTGGTTCTCTCATCCTGTGTTTGTGACGGGATTACTGGTAAACCCCTCCTCCACATTTACAGGAAGGCTTTGAACTTGGTTGAATCTGGAAGCAGGAACAAGAGTGTTCTTGCTGTGGAGCTCCCAGGAAGACTACAGGCTGCTTGCGTTGTGTGCCGTTCTGCTTTTCTCAATCATACAGCTAGCTGTGCAGTGTCCTGTTATAACCACTTCTCAGCAGCTGACCAAACCTCAGTACAGCAATAAAGTGTGAGAAAGATGGACGATGTACTGAGAACGTCTATTTTTTGTTAGCGCACAATCATAAGGTTTTTGCTTTCACTTGTCGTCTATCATTCTTAAAGAAGATTGTTTCATATAACCGTTTTGGGCTGATCAGCAGTGGTTTCTAATGAGCAGAAATGTATTTGAAGTACAGTTTGACTAAAAGTGCTAGCACATCTGACAAATTCTTACCCCCACCCCCATTTGTGCCTTATTGTAAACAGTTCACTGGTGTCTAGTGGTCGTCCTCCCTCCCCTATACAGTTATCTGGTGTCTATTGGTCCTCCCTCCCATACACAGAACTTTGGTGTCTAGTGGCCCCCACCTTCCCCTGCACAGTTCCCTAGTGTTTAGTGCTTCCTCCCCATCTCCCCCATATGGCTTCCCTGATGTTCTAGGGCTTCACCTCCAATATAGATTCCCTGGTGGTCTAGAGTGGGCCAAACCTAAAGCACAGTTGGGAAACCCATTGAGGGCCAAATTTTAATGGCTCTGAGGGCCAGATTTGGCCCACAGGCCGGAGTATGATATGTATGACCTAGAGGGACATGGGAACCACAAATACAGCTGACCTTGCATGGTACATGTAGTGTCCGACAGCCAACAACATGACTGCACAACCAAGCGATTGCACCACTTGTATTTTCCATGCACAAACTAACTGAACGACCAACTCCTTTACATACAGCGCACGCAAGCGGAACATTGACTGCAGGATATGGCTACATTCAAAACAAGTCATTCAAACCTCATGTACACGTGGTCAGCTGCAGGATATCAGCCCAACAGTTGTGTGAGTTGATGTGCCGATTGGATGGGGACCCACCCGTTATGTCGCTCGTCTAGTTGCTTGTCACATGATTTCATGCCCAACTATCATTCAAAAGACCAATTTTGGACGATAAAGTTGGGTGGAAAAGTTGAACTTGTGTACGAGCCTTTACATTAATTTGGATGGAATGGCAGATGCCTTTAAAACAATAGTTTTGTACCGTTTACCAACCCGTCTGAACCAGCCTTAAAAAAATCATACTGTAGCTGTCAAAGATTAAAGCAAACCTGAACTGCAAAATAAGACACATGTCATACTTGCCTCCTGTGTAGTTTACTCCTCAATCTTTTTCTCCTCCCCCTGTACTGTTTGTCCACTGTGATCTCTGTAATTCTCAGTCCGTTTTTTTTAAAATGGGGATGACCTCGTAACAGCTTCTTGCTCAGCACACTGTTAAACTGTAATATTACCCACTTGGGCCATAGGGAAACCTGGACATTAGGTTGCACATCAGTTGTCCTTTCAGTTGCAGCAACTTGTATATTATCTGACAAAATACTGTATGAACTGGAAGGATTCATTTTTAAAAGAAAATGGTGAGCTTCTGACGATCTGTAAGAATTTGCAGGTACATCATGTACATGCAAAAAAAAAAAAAAAAAAAAACCTCTGTCCAGGTTCACTTTAATGTAGGAAAAAAAAACTGTTCTACAGTCTGTTAGTAGCAACAGTAACCAAGTCCATATAGTGAATACTATCTGGGATCTTGGTGTATTCAAAGAATGATTTTATGTACGTTTTTGGTGTGAGTAAGCATTGAAAAAGAATGCGTATACCATCCAATGTTTTGGCTTCAAAGTGTAAAATTCTATAACCTTTTCTGTCTAGACAGCTCACTGGCCATGTGACTCTTGAATTAGGAAGAACCATAAATGTTGGGCTGTTTTCTAGGTAGTAACCCCGACAATATAGTGCAGTAGAAATATTGTGGTAAAAGTTGGGGTGAAAAATGTTAGTCATGAGGCTGGTTGCAAACGGTTGCAAGAATGGAAATGACCGTTTTATACACCGTGCTATTCCTTAGTGGATCTTGCTAAAGGTGACCAAACATGTGAGTGCTGCACGCCTAAGATAAGCTAGACCTGCATTGGACTTCTGTGGGTCACCTGTAGTCGTAAAGTTGTTTGCAAATTTCATCAATTTTTCACACATTTTATTTTGGTTTCATACAGCAGGTGTAGCTCCATATGCACAGTTCAGATTGCCTGACATGTTGTTGTTTTTTTGCGTAGGAATAGGAACACACAATCAGATCTAGAAGACACCATGCCTGGGATGCCAACAAATGACTTGTGACACAAGTGCGTTCCCTCCGTATCCTGAGGAGTCTAATTTGTTGACATCAAGACATTTGAGATATGGTCTTCTGGATCTGATTGTGTACCCATTCATATGCCTCTGAAGAAGCGGCATCTAGCCGCAAAACGTGTCAGGCACTCTGTGAACTCTGCATATGGAGCTATATGTTACCGTCCATGTTATATAAGACCTGAAGAAAGATTTGAAAGATGTGATGTAATCTGTAAACTAAAACAATGTTACGACTGCTCCATTTAAACCCCTATTTGGGAAGTGATTGGTATTGTACAGGAATGAAATTCAAATATTTCCAAGTTCATGCAGGGCTATGTATATTTGTATGCACATTTTTGCAGCTTGAAAATGGACCAATCAAGCCCCACCCAGGTTTAAATTGGTCAAATTTCAAGCTGCATACATTTACATACTAATTTACATAATCCTGCGTGAACTCAGAAATATTTGCATCTCATTGATTATCCCTAGTATTGTACATACTAAGGCAGAAAAGCTTATCATAAAAATTCTTTGAGTTAATGGCTTATATTTTGCTTGTAATGGATGTGTTCCCAGAAAGGTATTCAGAACTGATTTGACCAAAATCTGAGGTTCGGCATAGGCTTAATTTCGCTAATTATTGTGCTTCAAAGACGCCTAAACAAAACCTTTTTTTAGCCATACCTGAGGCTTCTTACAACCTCCATAATATTCATGGCTCTTCAGTTTCATTGGCCTCTCAATCATTCTGCTGTTAGACTGAGGAGCCACAACGATTGATGGACTGTATCAAGCTACAGGTATGGCAAAATCGTGTCTTTTATTTTTTAATTTCCCTTTTTTGTTCAGGTGTCCTTTAACCTTGATAAGCTAAAATGTGTATCCTGTGCTGACTTGTGGTGTCTTGTTTGCAAGGCAACATTCTTGGGAAATGAAAACGAAAGTATTTTAGCAAAGAATTGTGTGACTATTTACAGCAGTCTCTTCCTGTAGCATTGTACTGAAGAGTGAAGAGTTCTTGGAAAGCCTCTTTATATTTCTGAAAGAAATTTTTTTTTTTTTTTTTACAGAAACAGCCTAAGCCAATGTATGTGTAACATAATATCCTAAGCCGGTCTATTGGCAGAAAGCATATAAACTAAAGCTGGCCACTAATGATCCAATCTTACCATTTCTGTGTAATATAAGGTAACTGCCTAAATCAGCCATTCAATATATTTACTCAGTTTACTCTACTACATAGATTTGGTAAAATTGGATGAAAATTATTGTATTAGTGTCCACCTTAACTCCAGGTGTACTCCAGCTTTGGGGGGGGGGGGGGGTCCCTGCTGGTTTGTGTAGCAGATTTTATATTAAAATGAGGCAACTAGTTTGAGAGAAGGGTGCTGTTCTTTGTTTTGGCTTTGTAAAGGCGCGTACACATGCCATACTGCCGGCAACGATGGGTCCGTCCGACCGACCCTCCCGCTGGGCGGACGTTCAGCCGTCAGTAGCACGTGTGTACGCGCTGTCAGCAGACTGAGGCTGTTCCTGAACGGACATTCAGAAACAGTCTTATCAGTCTGTCAACAGCACGTAGGCACGTGCTACTGTCGGCTAAACATCAGCCCAGCGGGAGGGTTGTACGGACCCGTTGTTGCCAGCAGTATGTTTGTACGCACCTTAAGGAGTAGAAAAATTCACATTGCATTAATATTGTGCATGACTGACTTTAATGTCCATTGCATTATTGCCATGAGCAAACGCAACTACGCTACAAATGGACTTTGTGAATCGGTCTGTAGGAACGCTCGAGATCCGTTCTACATGTCTGTTGGTCCGCTTTCCTCCGACTCAAACTATCCAGCAGAGGACCTAGTGTTATCTGATTCTCAGACTAATGTATATGAATAAAGTATTTACAGCTGCTGAGGTCAACGTACAAGTTTAGACCTCGAAAATGTATCTTTGACTCAGCTAAGGCAGCAATGCACTCTAACAGTGTCATGGTTCTGGTCACACTGTATTGCAGTATAGTACAATGCTGTGTATATGTGTGGTGTACTCACTGCAGTGAGAGGTCATTCCCATGTGCTGTGGTTAGTCTTTAATTCTTCTATTTATTGTCATTCTTGCTACTTTAGACCTCCGTGCCACAAGATGACGCAATGGAACCAGTTGCAGCAGCTGGACACTAGATACTTGGAGCAACTGCATCAGCTGTATAGTGACAGCTTCCCTATGGAGCTGCGCCAGTTTCTTGCACCATGGATTGAAAGCCAAGACTGGTGAGTGTGGTAGTTTATGTGAGAAAATACAACCTATGGGGTTGTCTCAGTGAACTCACATATGGAGTATAAAGTTTGATGTTGATGAATAGTGATAGTCATGTCTAGGAGAACTCAAGAGAAGCATGTGATTTGTTTGATCAGCTGATTTGCAAAGCTCTGATTTGCTGCGATCACATCCTGCTTTAGCACATGATCTAGCAAACCAGAGACTTACATTTCAATCATCTTACCAAACTGATCACATGGCTTGTTTTTGTTTTGGCTTTTGTACACCTCAAACATTCCCTTTTAAATAACATGCGTTTGGCAAGTGTATTTGAGGATGGCTTATTGGCTGACAGCTTAATGTACACATGCTAAATTAAAGCAAGCTTGTTAGAATAAAAAATAGAAAAAGTTTGATTCTTACCAAGATAGAGGGAAGCATCAGGATGATCCAGAGTCTTCACCCAACCTCCTTGACCCAAACACTGCTCGCCAGGCCTATTTGTCTTCATGGCTGCAATCCCATCTGTGTACAAACGCAGCTGTACTGCACAGGTCCAAGTTTGGCCGGCATCTGCACAGTAGCACAGATGAAAAATCAGTGCATGTGCGACTGCATGGGCTTTGGATGTGCATTTGCAGTATGTTTGCTTGTACATGGACAGGAGTGCGACAGTGTGCACTTATTCAACAAGCCCTTGTTAAATGTGTTTGGAGATTCATAGGGCTGGATCGCTTGGGTGTAGGAGGATGCCTATGAACTATTTGGAGGCTTCCATCTACTGCGGTAAGTAACTCTTCTTTCTTCTATTTTTTTTTTTACTTCACATACACGTTAAACTTTGTCCAATAGCTGCCGCCTCTGCCAATAACCTAGTGTTTGTAGTGCCCCTGATGCCCCCAAATATATCGGCAACCAGTCAGCCTAGGACATTGTTCTGTTCACTCACCCCGCCCTCTCTGTGACACTCCAGGTTTGCCACTCTTTGGCCAGGGGCAGCAGCCCTGCACTGCTGAGGTGACCAGACTGAATGCTATACAGCATATATATATATTCCTTCTGTGGGACTGCTTTAAAGATTGGGAATCCACAGCATGGTACCACTGCTGCAAGAAAGCTTCCCTAGCGCCAGTAGTGTACTTATTACTTATGGGAAGGTCTTGTTTCAGTCTGATGAATACAATGTTGGCAGCTAGTCATGGAAAAACGGTTCTGCTTTTGGCCAGTATGAAAGATAAACTTTTGTCAATGTTTTTGTACAACAAATAACTGCGTGTTTCTCTGCAGGGGATTTGCTGCCAGCAAAGAGTCGCACGCAACTCTGGTGTTCCACAATCTTCTGGGCGAGATAGACCAGCAGTACAGCCGGTTCCTCCAGGAATCCAATGTCCTTTACCAGCACAACCTCAGGCGGATAAAACAGTTCCTGCAGGTAATAACTGCAAATATGTCTTCCTGCCAGCTATATGTAGTTACCTTGGCACACAAGTCCTTTTTTCGTGCATCAGCAATTTGCACAACGTCACCCTGCATTAAGGACAAAGGACAGCTGCTGCCAAACGCTGCATTCTTTAACTGCATCAAATACAGTTGGAAAAGTTTCTTCTCAGGAGCATTTCAGATACCTCACAACTGCAGTTTAAGGGTCCTTTAATAATGGTGCACTGCGGCAGCATTGATTCAGAACAATTGCACCATGCCTCACCGCTTATATCCCATCAGGGTATGATGTGCGCATAAAAACAATGCTAGCTGGAGTGTGGTGTCTCCAAAGAAGTCACAATTTTTTTTTAATTTGTTTTTTTTTTTTTTTTTTTTTTACCCCTTACAATTAGTAATTCTGGGAAATATTAGATGAGCAAAAAAAAGTTTAAATCTCTAGATGTTCCTTAAAGGACAACTGAGATGACGTGACATAGTGCCAAGCACACAGATAACTAGGCTGTGTTCCTTTTTTTTTTTTTTTCTCTCTGCCTGAAAGAGTTAAACATCAGGTATGCAAGTGAGTGTTGCTGTCCGTGTCGGACAGACTATAGCATAACCCTCACTGATCAGTAATTGCAGCCATAACATACTTTCCTGTCAGTAAATTGCTTCCTGGAGCAGGAAAGGGATAAAAAAAAAGGGTCAATAATTCATGATTTCTGCTCTAGCATACTTCAATTCAGGTGTCATTGAGCAGAGACAATGAAACCGTAGAACTTAACTTGATTTTAAATATAAAATAAAATTTGGGGGGTATCTAAGTTCTTTTTAGTAGGATAGATGCAATTTATTTTTCTCATTAGTTTATTTTCACCTCAGATATTCTGTAACCACTTCACTCCACAGGCTTTTAGGCTATCTTATTACCCTAATTTTCACCATTTTAGCGCTCCTTTCATTCATTTGGCAATAACTTTCACACTGCTTATCACACCTAAATGATCTATATCTTGTTTTTTGCCACGAACTAGGGTTTTTGTGGGTAATATTTTGTTTTCAGTTGGTAGTTATTTTCTAATCATTTTACAGGAAAAACTAGGTGAATAATGCATTATTTTAAAACCACTTTCTCAATAGTTGTAAAACAATGCAACTGTAGATATAACCCACACATTTTATTTGCCCATTTCTCCTGGCTCTCACAACATTTAAATGACATCCCTAGTACAGTGTATGGTGACAATATATTACTTGGAAATAAAGGGGTTTTGTTTTCTCACTGTACCCTATAAAGTACAAGCCTTCATATAATCATATTGTAAATGGTTTAGATTTAACGTAATTTTATTTTTTATTTTTTTTACCACTAAATGTTCTCACACACTTTATCCTTTGTGTTAAGAAAGAGTTCAAATCAAAGCAAACAAAGTGTTTGTGTATTCATTTGAATGAACGACCATTAGCTTCTGGCTGAAGCCATGATCATTCATTCACAGGCCATTCACAGTTGAGTAAGTCTTGGCAGGTGCTTGTGGTGAGCGATGTGAGTGACACATTAACCACTTAACGACCGCCTAACGCCCATAGGCGTCGGCGGGTCGTTAGTGGTATAGCATGGAAACGGCCTTTCCATGCTAGTTCACGGAGACTGTCTCCGTGAACAGTGTGCGAGCCGCCGATCGCGGCTCGCACGCATAATGTAAACATGCGGGGAAGTTTACATCACACGGCGCTGCTGCGCAGCAGCGCCGTGACGTAGCTCGGCGATCCCCGGCCTCTTGATTGGCCGGGGATCGCCGGCATCTGATAGGCAGAAGCCTATCCTATCAGGATATCCGTCCTGCGCCGCTCACAGGGTAAGGGAGAGGGAGGGAAAGCCGGGGAGGCGGAAAGCGCTGCGGAGGGGGGCTTTGAAGAGCCCCCCCCCCCGGAAAGTGCGGGTAGCCGGCGGCGATCAGACCCCCCCCCCCCCCAGCAGGACATCCCCCTAGTGGGGAAAAAAGGGGGGGGAAGTCTGATCGCCCTGGCTATTTCCTGATCGGTGCTGCGGGCTGGAGAGTCCACGCAGCACCGATCAGAAGAAAATCCCGTGGTCCTTAAGTGGTTAATATGTCCCGTTCACAGCTAAGATGGGACTTGTTAGTCCATATTGCATCAAGTGGTTAAAAAAAAAAAAGTATCTACCTGTTAGAGGCGCTTACTGCAAGGGACATTTATAAAGCAACATCATTTATCAGTGCTACATTCTGCCATTAATTCACAGATAAACTGAACTTAGAGATACAGAGGCTGCCCTCATCATTTTCATTTTTACCAGAGGCAGTAGTCTGGCTGTGGAATGGTCTTCTCTCTTCAGTAGTTTGTAAATCAGACTCCATAAGCCTGTGCATCTCCATGACACCCAGACTCGGATTTGTTTGAGGCTGGAGAAGGAAGATGACTGAACAAATCTGACTTGGGTTAGACGATACGCTCTGTACTTCCAGATATGGTATCCATACAGTTGCTCCTGTGGATAGGTATTTCCACAAATATACATATAGGGCTGTAGGTAATGGGATGTGGATGGACTGTAGGTAATGGGATGTGGATTTCATGTTCATTAGGTGAACATGAAAACATTGAACATATATTTGCATTCAGTTTTTTAAAGTCCCAGGAAATATTAAGTGGTTTTCTTTTTTGTCAATTTTTCACTACAGAGCAGGTATCTGGAAAAACCAATGGAGATTGCGCGTATAGTAGCCCGATGCCTCTGGGAAGAAGGTCGGCTCCTTCAGACTGCAGCTGCGGCCGCACAGGTAGGTAAATGTTATGGTTGGGACAATAAATAAGCAATTACAGGTACAATAAAGTTCATCTTCAGTACTTTCTCAGAGCTCAAAGACATACACCCCTGGTTGACAACTGCTGTGGTGTCAAAGGGCCATATTTGGTCTGTGTACCCATCCACACATGCATCCATTCTACGCACATAAAGTTAGACAGACCTCAGCCCACCATATAAAACCCACAACCAGATCTGCAGAGTCAGATGCTAGGCCACAGTCAGATTACGCACATGAAACACAATACTGTACACTGATGTATAAACCTCTCTCCTCCGTTGGAAATTTAGAGAATAATTAATTGACTTATGTATTTGCATTTACACATAATTGCACAGTTACGTAAATCTTTCATAGCCATGTCTGAATATTTTTTGTTTCTCTAATTCAGCAAGGAGGCCCAGCATCCCACCCCACTGCAACTGTGGTGACAGAAAAGCAACAGATGCTAGAGCAACACCTGCAGGATGTGAGGAAGAAAGTCCAGGTACTGATGGGAGGCGCTCTTGCTTTGACTTTGCTCGCTGCTCTTGTTCACTTGTCTAACTTGCACGTTTCTGCTGCTTTCTCAGGACCTGGAGCAGAAGATGAAAGTGGTGGAGAATCTGCAGGATGATTTTGACTTCAACTACAAGACTTTAAAAAGCCAAAGTGGTGAGTTAATTTCTATTCCGTTGCTTTATAGTGTGAGTGTAGTCTCCCTAATTTTTAAAACTGTGTAAATATGTCATTCTGCTCACCTGAAATGAGTTCAAGATCACTTATAAAAAGCACCATATACTGTAGATACATTGGTTAGCTCTTGGCCAAGCAGTTGTTCTGTTCTTTGGAGAGAGGACTGGACAGGGTTGTTGTTTAGTATTTATATTGCACTGACATTTTCCGCAGCGCTGTACAGAGTATATTGTCCCTTAACTGTTCCTTAGAAGAGCTCACAATATAATCCCCACTGTAGTCATAGGTCTGTATATCGTAGTCTGAGGCCAATTTTTATTTATAGTAGTCTAGGGCCAAATTAGCCAGTTAACTTGTATGTATATTTTGGGATGCGGGAGGAAACGTGCGCAGACACTGGGAGAACACACAAACGCTGTGCAGATAGTCCCCTGGCTGGGATTTGAACAGGGGACCCAGCGTTGCAATGCAAGAGTGCTAACCACTAGGCTGCTCAACTGAAATAAGTTTTGGAGATCACCCTGTTGCAGTTACCTCAAAGGACGTTCCTGCAGGAACAAGAGCCAAAAGAACATGGCATCCTGCTAAATTAAATCGATCCTGCTGAATTAGTAGAGCGCTAGGGATGACTCAAGTGTTGCCAGACCTTTTCACATTAAAATTTACATTTTCGCCTGATTTGATATTTCAAGATTTATTTATTTTTTTTATTGAAAATCCCTTTCTTGACAATGTTTTCTCTCCTGTCCATTGACTTTAGTACACCTGGAGAAAATGTTTTCTCTTTCCCATAAAGGTCAATGCATTTGGTGAAAATGTGTTTTCTCAATGACCAGAGACACTTGCGTTTTAAAATCATGGCAAAACAAAAATGACCATGTTTGCTCATCATCAGAAGAGTGGTGAACGTCATGGGAGTCCTAGAAACACTCTGATTTTTCTCAGCTGAGAAAACTGTACATAGCTTTAGTTGCCTATATTTCCCCATATATTAATGTCCTTCGTTACATACAATGTAACTTAGAACCAGTTTCACAGCATTTATTTTGACTTAGGAACCTAGTTGGTGCATACCTTACCTGCAGTAATATGACCCTTTATTTACTGATTTGGCATGTAGTTCTAGTTTTTTGTAGATGGCTGTATGTAAACTCTAGATACCCTTTTCCTCAGCTGTGACCTGGCCTCATATAACTTCCTTACTTATTTTTTTAACGCAAGTTTTTATTGAATTTTAATACAGTACACACTAAACACCTATTCAGTTAAAAAACCCAGTCCACCACCCCTTCCAAATACTTTACCCTCCTCCCTTACCACCCTTACCTTCATGGTCCGTCTCCCCAGTGGTACAGGTCATTACAACGATCAATAGAAATGCCTCAGTCTACTTCTTGATCCTTATGATACCCATGGTATCCAAATCCAAGTGGCCAATAGTGTTGAAGGTATGTTGACCAATACATAGGCAGGGCAACATTTGTTGTTATAACCCAATCCCCCACTGCTGGGAACGTGTGGCTGAATCCACTGAAGTACATATTTTTTTTCTCGCATAAAAGCAAAGCATATCCCAGAGGAGCACAGCCCGTCTAGAAGTTATCGTATCGCCTGTGATCCCTGACAGGTGCATTTTTAGGGTCTAGGGTAGTCTTAACCTTTTCACCCTGGAGGAACCCTTCAAATTTTTGGATCTCGGGGTGCCTGAAAAATTCCATGTTCCTTCTCTATTACAGTAACCTCTGGTAATGTTTCTCATCATTTCCAAAGTTATATTGTGCCCCTATAATAGGGCTCTTTATTATACTGCTTCACTATAATACTGTTTTTACTGCCCTCATTATACTGATCACCATTTTAGCCCTTCTTTCTACAGAGTATCCAAGGAAGTACTTTTTCACACCGCCAGTCTCACCGGAAATGCCAGGAAACCCCTGCAATGTCCTCTAAGAACCCTGGGGTTCCAGGCAACCCTGGTAGAGAAAACCTGGTCTAGGTTAATGGGTCACTCAAACTTTCTGGAGGATATTTGATCCCAGCATCTTTGGATGTGAGGAGAGTGTTGAAGTGTCCACACACACGATACAATAACCAATCCGATTTTACAGCTGTTTGATATGATTGGATTTCCTGAAACTTTTTTTTTTTTTTTTTTTTTTTTTGGAGCAAGAAATCCGATCAGATTTTTTTTTTTTTTTTTTTTATTCAGTCGATTGGGAGTGGTGGATTTTTTTTTTATCAGTTTTTATGAAAATTGAATGGCGTGTTTGGTAGATTTTCAATTTATTAATATAAAAGCAATTTTCTGTTTTCAATTATTTTTTTCATAATTGGGGGGAAAATAGAACGTGTTTGTGTTACATTGGTCAGGTTTTTTTTAAATGTTACAATTGGTCAGAAAAATGGATTTCAATTCTTGAATTGGAAATATATTTAAAAAAAAAGATGGTATGGTGTGTGTGGTCACTTTTTACTCATTACATTATTCAATGTATGATCATTTCAGAGCTTGTAAATCAATGTTGGGATATGGAGATGCCATAGTAATCAGATATGTGTATAGGCATTGGACGAGCAAATGAAACCAGCCCTAATGAATGTTGTTGTGTTCCTCATGCATTGCAGATCTCTCAGACCTGAATGGTAACAACCAGGCCGTGACTCGGCAGAAAATGCAGCAGCTGGAACAGATGTTGACTGCTCTGGACCAGCTGAGAAGAGTAAGGATTTATTATTGTATTATGTTAGACAGCAATAGCCATGTTATGTTTTTTTATAATCACAAGAAAAATTGCCTGTTGTAGGCAAAAATCTTCACTTGCTCTAACCATTTCTTGAATTTTTGGAAATAATCGGTCCTTATTTCCTAAGATCAGAAAACATTGGAGGACTTGAGTTATCCAGAAAACCTTCAGGGCCAGTTACCACGCCTGTTTCTGATTTGGCCACAGCTACCGTTCTGTGGGTAATAGGATAACAGAGGCGCCAATAGGATAAAAAACACTAAAAGAACTTAAAAACCCATCTTGGTAATAGAGGAGGCAGTGGTGGACTCACCCCCTCCAAGCAGAACACACGACTGTGGATTTTCAGTCAAAACAATTTTATTGGATACTCCAAATAAAGTGCAACGCGTTTCACGGGATACAAACCCGCTTCGTCAGGCAATAACAGATAGGAGTAAACAGCATCTGCCAGTATCATCAACACTGAGCGCCTCTGTGACAGAGGCGCTCAGTGTTGATGATACTGGCAGATGCTGTTTACTCCTATCTGTTATTGCCTGATGAAGTGGGTTTGTATCCCGTGAAACGCGTTGCACTTTATTTGGAGTATCCAATAAAATTGTTTTGACTGAAAATCCACAGTCGTGTGTTCTGCTTGGAGGGGGTGAGTCCACAACTGCCTCCTCTATTACCAAGATGGGTTTTTAAGTTCTTTTAGTGTTTTTTTTATCCTATTGGCGCCTCTGTTATCCTATTATCTACATCAAGTCCACCCTTGGTGGAGGGTTGTACCCTTCCTTCAACTGCAGAGAGCGACTTTTTAATCCTGAGTGGGGTCAGGACAATCTCCCCACCTGCTTTGACAGTGGTTGCCTACTTGGTAACCCTGGTTTGTGAGTATTAAATTAATATTATTACTCTATCAATTATACCTTACCAGTACATACTACACTATATTGGGCTCTTGGTGTTCTCTCTTTTTCTCATCCTTTGCAACCGTTCTGTGGGGTTGGAGTTGGATTTGGTGATTCCATAAACTGAGGAGTCGGGATGATTTTTGTACCAACTCCACGGCCTTGATCCCGTGCCATGCAATGCTGTATGGAATCAGCTCCAGAAATCAGAAATCT
The DNA here is from genome assembly GCF_040937935.1 of Hyperolius riggenbachi. Classification (NCBI taxonomy): domain Eukaryota; kingdom Metazoa; phylum Chordata; class Amphibia; order Anura; family Hyperoliidae; genus Hyperolius; species Hyperolius riggenbachi. The sequence continues at coordinate 89,637,146 of NC_090657.1, forward strand.
GCACAGCAGTGCAATGTTGACAGCAAGCCCATATTGGACAAGGCACAGAACATTTATTGCACGTTTCTCCTGGCGAACTCAAAGCGCATGAGCTGCAGCCACTAGGACGCGCTCTATAGGCAGTAGCCGTGTTATGGAGTCTTGTCCAAGATCTCCTGCTGAATAGGTGCTGGCTTGCTGAACAGCAAGAGCTGAGACTATTGCACTATCCAGCCAAGAGGGCCATTAAAGAAATAATGTTACGCCAGTTGAATCCTGGCACCCCTAGGCAGCGTTTCCCCCGCCCCTCGTATATTGAGCACTAGTGGAAATAGGCCCTGAATCAGATTTTTTTAAATTGTCTGCTATTGGGTGACACATTTGCTACACTTACCCGTGTCATTAGATAAGGACTGCTGAAATGAAAGTCATGCCTTTACCCATACCACGGGTTGGTCTTGGTTTATTACTGCAAGTTGTCACTGCAAGTGACTGATTGCATGTGACTGCTATTTTATCAGTGTTTTAGTACTTCCAACTATGATCTGATATGACCCAGATAAGAATTAAAACTTGTGCCACAATTACAAACAAAACAAAACTGGTCTGCTTCCTTCATCACACGGATTCTCTTGTTATCTACCCCTGGTAAATCTGAGCTGCTGTGACTTGTTTTTGATCCTGTATTTTTAGAAAACAAGGTTTACCATGTCAAGTTGCATATAATAAAACTTGAGGCAATGTATTCTTGAGAAGTTTAGTCATGTGGAAAAGATCTTTGGTGAATGAGTTAGCAGGGTTGCTCTGAGCCATCATCTATGGTGGCACCCGTAAAGCCAAGTACGCCTTTCATCCAGAAAGGTTGTCCTGGAGAGGGCAGGGGGTCCATGCATTACCTCTAGTAGACTATCTAAAAAAAATCACTGATATCCTACTACTGATTTACCATAGTAAAATACTGGTAATCTTTGCAGATAATTTTTTTTTTTTTTTTTTTTATGTTTACTATGATCTAACCTTACCCTACTCTCACGTTAACCCTCCCTTTACTTATGCTTAACCCTTCCCCTCTCGATGCCTAGCCCTAATTAAGGCCTTGTTCACATCATTAGCGCAGATGGCTGTGCGATTGGAACGCAACGCGTCCGATCGCACGCCATCTGCGCTCCTATGCGCTGCGCTGCAGATCCCATTCATTACAATGAATGGGATCTGCGCTGCGATTCCCAAAAAATGCGTGCAGCACGCGATAGCGCAATCGCGCTGCCACGCAGCGCATATGATGGGAACGGTAGAAGGGCTGTCTATGCCCTTCTACCGTTCTTGCGTGTCGCACACTATACGCGCTGCCAAAATGCGCACGGCAGCGCGTATAGTCTGAACGAGGCCTAGGGAACCAGAGACGAGGGAAAGCTTAAAAAAGCAGCATTGCTTGCTTTCATCTGGAAAGGCTCAGGCCCACGTGTCTCCCGCGAGACTCTATATAGAATGCGCTCGGATGGTGGCTTGGGAGTACCCAACTTATTAGTCTATTACAAGTCAGCCCAAATCGCACAATTAACCCTGTGGCACGAAGAAAAACATATTCCAATATGGTGTGAAATAGAAAGCTCCCTATCTGCACCTACAGCAATCAACAATTTGCTCTGGCTCACACCCGCTCAATACAAAACCATCAAGAACCCAATAATTATGCACTCTTTACGCGTTTAGAGTCAGGCTAAGACTAGAGACAGATTTATCTCATCGCTCCTACCATTGCTATCTTTCTTAGGCCACCCAAGCTTCCTCCCAGGATTGCACAGTCCATCCACTTTTAAATGGTGGCGGCTAAAAGGGCTAACAACAATCTATAGCTTAGTTACCACTGTATCCCTCAAGACACTCTCCTCTCTCAAAGAACATAAGCAACTGCCAGATACAAAACTTTCGCTTCCTCCAAATTTCCCATTTTATAAATAAGCACATTAAATCTAGCAAATCGCTTCTTAACAGAACATGGTTTGAACATGTATGCGCTGCCAATCCGGGCTCCCCAGGCCTTATCTCACAACTGTATAAAAACGCTATATCACCTTATAATTTGCCTAAGCCTCAATATATCTTGAGATGGGAAAAAGATCTTAACAATACTTTCGATATAGAAGACCTTCGGCAGGTGTGGAGAGTCACTCCTAGTCTTTCTATAAGCTCCTCCCTAGTGGAGACCCAATATAAAGTACTTTTACGCTGGTATATGACCCCTGAACGTCTCGAGAAATTTTGCCCAACTAACAAAGGGTTATGCTTCAGAGGATGCGGTCAGCGGGGCACCTTTACACACGTGTGGTGGTCTTGCCCGAGAGTACGCAGGCTCTGGGTCAGAGTTTACCAAGTAATTTACACCTCCATCCGAGCGCAGGTTCCGAAGCTACCAGAGGTAGCCCTCCTAGGTATTAGGCCTCCTGATCTCACAAAATCCCAACATAAACTGCTAATGCATATTTGCCTCGCCGCAAAAAGAGTGATAGCGGGCTCCTGGAGGACTCCCTCACTTCTCTTTAGCTCATTTAAAACTAAGCTTAGTCATGCACTCTGTTTCGAGAAGATGAAAGCTATTCTTGATGACTCGCTCCGGCAATTTGAAAAGGTATGGAGGCCATACTTTACCCATTATTCACATTGGCTCCCAGCCTCCCTCACTAATGTTTGACTCTCGCTCCTACATGGCAGGGAGAGGTCGGGTGGGGTGGTGACAGAGCGGCGAACGGTTTACCCTTCCCTAATCTTCTTCTTTCCACTTCCCCTCTCTTACTTTCATCTCTCTATAAATTGCTCTGTCCCATTTACCCAGCAGTTCTTGTAGCCCTGTAGCTAGGAGACCAATAGAGTCTGGGACTATCTCCCTTTAGTCTGAGCCACTAACCTAAACAATTCCCAGGCTGATTACCAAAAATAGGGTACCTTTAGTCGAGTGCTTCCAGACCACCAAGACTGATTGGCGGCCACTGTCATATTGTTGGATGTCTAGCTATTTGTCGACTTTCTTGAGGTGTTGGTGATTGATGCCTTGTGCCACCGACACCTACGTTAATCTTATGACAAAGATCTGCGGTTGCAGAATTGGATGTACCTTATGTTGTGCACATTTCAATGCAGATGTATATTTCATATATGTTTATATGGATCTGTTCACTTTTATATTGAAAACAATCAAAAAATTTTGTGGAAAAAAAAAAAAAAAAAATGGACAAAGATGTTATACATACCTTTTGGCTTCCTCCAGCTCCATAAGCCTGGATCACTCCCACGCCGCTGTCCTCTGCTGCCTCTATCCCCGGTACTGGGTCCTGTCACTTCCGCCGGACGCGACCAGTCTTCCGCATGCACAGGGGCTCCCTCCGGCTCTGTACGCATGCGCAGTATGGAGGGAGCGGACTGCGCTTGCGTCGACTGGCCGAAATGACGGGACCCGGTACCGGCGGACAGAGGCAGTGGAGGACGGCGGCGTGGGAGCGATCCAGGCTTATGGAGCTGGAGGAAGCCCCAGGTATGTATAAAACTATTCTTCGTCCCTGGTTCTCTTTAAACCTCACCCTATGATGCTCAACCCTCAACTTGAGGTGCCTAACACCTACCTTCTCTCCACCCCCCCCCCCCCTTGTGGCACCTAAGCCTTTAACACCAACCCCGCCCCCCCGGTTCCTAACACTTAATCCCCTAGCTCTTGCACACCTCCCGCACTTTACCAGCCACTATTTATTGCGGCAATTGGCACTGCATGTAGCCCCAGCTACTGCAATTTTGTTGGGTGCCCAAATTACAGCTCTTTGATGCCACAGGATAGATTACTGATGACATCAGGGGACATATGTGTAGATATAGGTTGTGTGTGTACATGGCTTAAGTTTTCTATTAAAGTCTGCTGCACATCAGCGTGACTAATATGCATATGTTTCGTGTCCCAATTGAATGATTTGGTTGAGTAAAAACTGCAGCAATACAAACTTGTGTAATTCTGACCCCCTGCATCTTGCAGACAATCATTAGTGACCTGGCTGGACTCTTATCTGCCATGGAATATGTCCAGAAGACTTTAACAGATGAGGAACTTGCAGACTGGAAGAGAAGGCAACAGATTGCTTGCATTGGAGGCCCTCCAAACATCTGCCTTGATCGCTTAGAAAACTGGTAAGTGGCCTCACCGTATATGGCTGTCCTGCTGATCCTTTGCCTCCAATACTCAGGTGTTTCTGACATTGTCAGATCTGACAAAATTAACTGCATGCTTGTTTCTGGTGTGATTCAGAAACTACTGATGCTTGAGAGATCAGCCAGGCTGCCAGGTAACTGGTATTGTTTAAAGGGAACTCAAGCTGAGATGGATATGGGGGCTTCCATATTAATCTCCTTTTAAACAATGCAAGTTCCCTGCTTGTCCCTGTGATCCTGTCTCTTTTCACCATAGACCCTGAACAAGCATGCAGCAGATTAAGTGCTCTAACTCGTCTGACCTGATTAGCTGCATGCTTGTTCTAGGGTGGCGACTCGGGCATTGACGCCAAAAGATCAACAGGACTGCCAGGCAACTGGTATTTTTTAAAACGGAATAAATATGGCAGCCTTCATTTCACTCTCACCTCAGGTTCTTAAAAGAAAATACATATGGCAGCCAACATATATCCCTCTTCAGTTGTCCTTTAAGTGACAAGACTTTGTACTCTGTGTAAAAGTGCTGCGGAAGATGTTAACGCTATATACTAAATGATAAAGACCAAAACATTATGCTTTGCTAATTAATGGAAATGTACTGCCTTATGCATTACAGAATGGGAGGCTGAACTAGGGTTATAATGAAATCTCTATTTCTTTGCAAATGTAATTTATAGACTTGCTGTAGTGTTGGCTCTTAGCCATGCATCCAATGCAAGGTATGTGCATTCAGACTCCTTTCCCACTGGTCCTACTAATTAATAGCATAGTTGGATACTTTATTACTTGTCTGTGCCTGGTAACCTCCACGGATGTCCTTCAGCAATAAAATTGCCCTTCTTATTACGTTATTTGCACCTAGTATTGCCTCTTTATTCCAAGTGCAGGACTGATAAGTTTTAGGTTATTAGGTTATCTTGTGGTTTTGGAGTTTGGTAACCTAGAATTGTTAGCGTTATACTGAGTGACATTCGTAGATGTTTCAGAAGAAGCGACTTAGCATTGCAGAGCTGTAAAGCCACGTATACACATGCGACTACGATCGTTCGTAACAAACGACGAACGATCACTTGCATATGGTTGGTGAAACGGTCGTTATAAACGCCAAGAAACCGCAACAAACGATAAGATCGTTCGTTTACCAACGATCAAGGGATATTACGTACAGATAAGGGCGGCAAGTATGCAAATGTATACGATCTTTTTTTTTTTTTACCGGAACGAACGTCACTGAAAATGGCCCCGTAGATTCCATTGTAAACAAAGGATTTTTTAAACACACAGACAAACAACAAGGCCAGGCCATCATGGATGATCTTGATGAGCTGTATGCCAAGGCAGAGCTCATAAAGAGCAACGTGTGGACATCTATGTGCCAATATCAGCTCGAGATTAATGAGATGAAGGGGAGAGTGAAGAAAGTTTTGAACTTGTAAAGGCATTTCTTGGTTTATTTTTATTTCAAAATAAAAAAACCGTTCAACGTTACTTACTGTAGTGTTTCTTGCGTTACTTTATAGTCTTCATATCAATGTAAGCAATGGAACGACATATCCAAGTCTAATACATAATAGCAACATACAAACACCACTGTAATATTCATAATATGTGTCAATCTATTCACATACAAAACCTGTGCTATATAGAGAGAGACACACAGATCCAAATAGCAATAGATACATAATTCTCTCTCTCTCTATATATATATATATATATATATATATATATTCATATATATATATAGAGATATACATACAAATACACACACACACACACACACACACACACACACACACACACACATATATATATATATATATATATATATATATATATATATATATATATATATATATATATATATATATATATATATATATATATATATATATATATATATATATATATATATATATATATATATATGTACATAAACATCTCACACTCACATCTACACACATACGCATACACTACAAATAGACATACCAACATAATAACACATGCTCACAAGCCTATTAGCCTTTATTTCTTTAATAACAATGATGTATATATGTCATTTATATTAAAGAAAGCAAGGACAAAAGGCCTGAGCGCATGTGCCGCAGTTTGGGAACGATCGTTTTCGAACGATATCCATACACACGTACGTTTTGTAAACGACCGTCGCCAGATAACGATCCGTCCAGTTGGTCCTTTCGTTTCAAACGACTACTGTCGTTCGTCGTTGGATTTAATAGTCGTTGGCTCTTTTTTTGTAACGATCGTCGTTCGGAACGGTCGGGGAACGATCGTTTCAAACGACTATAGTCGCATGTGTGTACGAGCCTTCAGTGTTTGCAGAGAATCCAAGCAATCTGACATGTTTTAATTTTAAGTCCGCTCTTTTTACTCTGCTAGAATTAACTTGGAGTGATAAGGCTGAGTTCACACTCAGGCACTTTGTCTGTGATTCACGCTTTGGTGATCAGCAAAGGTGCTGCTGCACAATCCTCTATGGGATTGCTTGCACTGCGATTGTTTGCGATTTCTGATGATCACAAACCTGCTGCATGTAACATTTTCCTGGCGATTTGTGCTGTGATTCTTATTCACTGGAATGAGAATTGCAAAATGTAATTCTCAAAAAAATCGCAGAACACTGCAATGCAAAATGGCAAATGCAGTCGCGTTTTGTGTTGCAGAATGTGAACGGGGCCTTAGGTTTTGGCACGTTAAATGCCTGCAATAAACCATTTACTGGCAGCAATTTATGATCTGCTAGTCTCCACTAGAAACATTAGGGAATCGCTGAATATAGGCTATTTGCTTTTCCTCAGTTCATTGTTTGAACTTATATCATTTCGTATGCAGTAAAGCTTGAAGAATAGCAATTTTAGGTTCTCCTTTCCAGCCTGAGAGTTCGTGGCTCCTCCCACAATTCTGAAGTGTTGCATTATGGGTGTCCGATTTTGCACATGTAGTCACTTTCTATTTTTAAAAGTAAAAATTGTTCTTGTGTAGGTTTTTGTTTTTTTTGGAAGAGGGACTTGTAGATTTCTTAGTCTCCATAAAATCTTAGCTATTGGTTGCTATTACTTAAAGAGACACTGAAACGAAAAAAAAAATGAATTGGTTCTGTACTATGAATAATTACTAGAAGATTAGCAGCAAAGAAAATATTCTCATTTTTATTTTCATTTATATAGGGTTTTTTCTAACATTGCATCATTCTATAATATGTGCAGATTACACAACACTCAGCATTCAAAATGATTCTTTCAGAGCAGTCTGTGAACTAAGCTTAAAGAGGAACTGTAACGACAAAACGTTCCCTGGGGGGTACTCGCCTCGGGTGGGGGAAGCCTCCGGATCCTAATAAGGCTTCCCACGCCGTCCTCCGTCCCTCAGGGGTCTCGCTGCAGCCCTCCGTGCAGTGGTGACGTCAATATTTACCTTCCCGGCTCCTGCGCAGGCGCTCTGACGACTGTCGGCTCCGAAGTAGGCGGAAATACCCGATCGCCGTCGGGTCTGCTCTACTGCGCAGGCGCAAGTTTCCGGCGCCTGCGCAGTAGAGCGGACCCGACGGAGATCGGGTATTTCCGTCTATTTCCGTGCCGAAAGCAGCCACAGCGCCGCCGCTGGAGCCAGCAAAGGTAAATATTGAAGTCAGTCGGGCCTATCGCTGGCTGTTCGAAGGGCTGCACCGAGACCCCCGTGGGACAGAGGACAGCGTGGGAAGCCTCATTAGGATCCGGAGGCTTCCCCCACCCGAGGTGAGTACCCCCCAGGGGAGGTTTTTCATGTTACAGAGTCTCTTTAATGGCATAGAGATAACTGGAGTTTCTTAACTCTTCCTGTACTGGAAACCATTAGACTGATGTATCTGATCTTAATGTGTTATTATTTTAGCTGTACTACACATACAAATCATAATTTTTTTTCGCTTCATTGTCTCTTTAAAGGACTACTGGGGGGGTGGTGGGGGGGGGGGAAGTCGAACTTACCCGGGGCTTCTAATGGTCCCACGCAGACATCCTGTGCCCGTGCAGCCAGTCACCAATGCTCTGATCCCTGCCTCCGGCTCACTGCTGGAGTTTCCGACTTTAAAGTCGGAAAACCACTGCGCAGACCGTACTGGGCCTGGGCAATACACTCCTGATGACGTCAGCGGTAGCGAGGGCACGGCCACACAGGCGCAGTTTTCAGACAGTCGCAAATTCCAGAAGTGAACCGGAGAAGAAGCTTCGGTGAGTGGCTGCGCGGGCACAGGATGTCTGCGTGGGACTATTAGAAGCCCCAGGTAAGTTCAACCCCCTTTAAAGTGCTCATCTTTTTCCTGTATCTAATTCTTATAAATGGTGCATGAAAAAAGTAGTATGAGCTCCCACCATTTATAGTGTGGACTAATGACTAGCAGTGAACAGGCGCTTCTAGCCAGGCTGAATTGGCAAATTTTATAGCAAAAGTGCTTTACATATAACCATGAGTTATGTTTATGATCCTTTCTCTTTCTCACTCCAGGATAACCTCTCTGGCTGAATCCCAGCTGCAGACCCGACAACAGATCAAGAAGCTAGAAGAACTTCAGCAAAAAGTCTCCTACAAAGGGGACCCCATTGTTCAGCACCGGCCCATGCTGGAGGAGAGGATTGTTGAGCTGTTCCGGAATCTAATGAAGAGGTATGTGATGTTGACTCTGGAATGGCACTGGGGTGCAGTAAACTGCTTTTCAGATATGTTGCACATTCCAGAAGTGGTTGAAAGGAGGTCTGTTAGCAGTCATTGCAGCACTGGACACTAAAATGCTTCCCCATCTCCATAGTAAAAGTTTCCATTTATTCTATAGCATTCTACAATCTTTATTAAATGAAAACATATTGTATAAAAAGGTTGCAAAAGAGCTCCTTGTCTGCTCCCTGGCCCCTGCTCCACCAGCAGTAAAGCAGAGATCAAGGGAAGACCATATTTAACCTTTTTCAAATATGATGATAAAATAATTACTCCTAGGATTATTGCAGGTTTATTTTTTTTAATTTTTTTGCCTGGCTGTCCAGCTTTGACTCTTAAAGAGAAACTTTACCAAAAAATAGTAGTGGTAAAAAAAAAATAAATCAAATTGCAAAGTGATAAGTTAAAGGGCTTCTCAAATTCCCCGGAGGGGATCAGGAGGATGTCACAGGCACAGTAGGAGTCCAAGGGGCTGGAAGAAGCCCCAGGTAAGTTAAAATCTCAATTATTTGCAACCACTGTGTGCATGTTGGATTCATATGGCTCTGTAAAAGTAATGGACCCTATAGGAAGGAACACTTGCACGCCAGTGGATCTGCATGTGTTTGGCTTTTAGAGACATGAATGTACGAGTTACATTATCGGTGGTTTTGCATCATTGGGAGATCATTCTTGCTCACATTAAGTCACATGTTTGTAGTTCAAGAATTGAAGTATAAATGATACGTTGTATTACTTGTTTATCAATGTAAAGCAAAACAGAGGTTTGTGTTATTAGAACAGAAGGTATTTGCGATTATTCAGGTTGGAGTGAGCATATGTCTCCCACAATGAATCACTGAATATGCAAATCCTCTTTGTGGTCTCTGATGGCTAAGCACACCTCCAGAACCGCTGTAAAGCAATGTGTCAGCTTGTTAATATTACAGGGACAACAAAGAGATGATTTGCATATTCAGCCGTGATGTATTGTGGGAGACTTCATATGCTCACTCCAACCTGAATAATCGCAAATACCTTCTGTTTTAAGAAGGCAAACATTTGTTTTACGTTGCATTATTTAGTAAGAGGGATTTTTAATTCCTTTCAGCCCCTTACACACTTCTAGGAGTTCTATTCACCATGAGCAAGCTGGGCAATCTGTAACTCTGAATGTAAAGCAGTCCACAGCTGCTGTTACTACTGGACAGCAGATGCCTTAGAGCTGCACTGATTTACTAGTGGTGAGGGTGATTTATGGGTCTATAAAATCCTCTTTTCTCTCACTGTCCTTCCTCTGTCCTTGTCTCTGGTTTCAGCATTTCTCCAGTGCACTCAGCAGCTTCATAGCCTGCTTCCCCCGGGAGACACAGGCTGGGTTATGTAACACACACAGCTGTGTTTATGCTGTACCTGTCACGTTTTACAGGGGATTCTTTAACCGTTAAAGTGATGTCACTAGATGTGGCTCAGATATCTTATCAGGTTGGGCTTTAGGGAAGTGCGGTTCTTTATGTTCTGTATGTGTTTATTTTTAACAGTGCGTTTGTGGTGGAAAGACAGCCATGCATGCCAATGCATCCAGATCGCCCCCTAGTGATCAAAACTGGAGTACAGTTCACTACCAAAGTCAGGTAGGTTAATGAAATGGAGATCCATATGTGGTTTGGTTTTGTACCAAGGTATCGGGCATAACGCAGCATTTGATATAAAGGTTCTATTGCAATCTGTAGATACACTTTAAAGAGAAACCGTAACCAGTAATTGAACTTCATCCCAATCAGTAGCGGATATCCCCTTTCCATGAGAAATTGAAATGTCTCATCAGGGGGCTCTGTAGGGCTGATTTGGTGGTGAAGCTCCTCCCACAGTGTGATGTCAGCTCCTCACAGCACTGAGGTACTGACCTCACACTGAGGGAGCCTTGTTGCATTGTGGGAAATAACAGCTTTTTCCAACTGCCAAAGAAAAAAAGCAAGCAGCATCTCCTTCCAATTACATCACCTGCCAGCAGTAAACATGTCCCCATGTGATGTCAGAATTAAAATCAGAGAGGAAAGATTTTGCAATGAGCAAACACGGACTAAATCGTCTATACATAATTATTGTAAAAATGAAGCACTTTATTACATAATTTTCACTGTTCTTCTGTTTTTAAAGAGTTCCTCTTTAAATACTGGTTCAGATTTTATTATAAATCTGAATGTGTTTTCTTTTATGAATTGAGCAGTGTTGTAAAGCAGTTTTAAATAAAGATTAAGGCCCGGTTCGCGCTGCGGAGCAAATACAGCGGCTGTAGAAAAAGCGCAGTAAAAAAAAAAAATCCACTCAGAATGTTGTAGTCCGTACCGCGTCATTCACATACCTGCCATTTTGAATCTGCCCCATTTTACGGCACAACCCATCCGCTGTAACCGTCTGCTGCTCCTTCTCAAACTAATTGGAGCCTGGCAGAAGCATGGAGCTCCCTGTTGGGTTAAAGGAAAAAAAAAATCAACAGGAATCCTAACTAGCAACAGGGTGGCCTCTCATTGGTCCATCATAAACCAATGAAAATGTTCCCTGTTGAAGCAGGATTCCTGTTATGTTTTTTTTCAAGCTAACTGGGTGCTCCATTTTCCTGCTGTGCTCTTATCTACTTTGGACCAAACTGCTGGTGTCAGTGGCGGCGGAACCCTATCCAGGGAACATGTAAGTTGGTGTTCTGCATGCGGCACTTAATAGGGCTGCACGGTTTTGCGGTTTAAAACCGAAACCGTGATTCACATGCAGACGATCTTGAGATCGTCAGTAGCTTCGTTTTTTAGTGCTACTAGCTGCTCAGCTACCTCCCGCCGGCCGCCGCTAATCCCTGGCTTCTATGCCGCCCCACTCTGTCTGCATTGCATCTCCCAGAGACAGCGTATCTGCTGACCTCACAGCCCCTGCGACGGGAGAGGGGCGCTGTGCACAACTTATGCCGGGAGACTCAGGAGAGTGTGGCCGCTCAAGCAGAGCGGTTTCTGCTGCATCCGCTGCTTTTTCCCTCCCTGAAAAGGATGACAGCGAACAGCTCTATGGAGAGAACAGGCAGCTCCAGCCGAGAGAGTGTGGGATGCTCTCCCCCTCCTTCCTCCAGGAAACTTCAAAGGCTGCCTCGGCGTGAAGCAACTTTTTTTTTTTTTTTTCCAGCTGTGTGATTGCACGGAGGTGGAGGTGGGGAGATGAGTGTACAGTGTCTGTGCGTGTGTCGTGTCTGTGCGTGTGTCGTGTCGGTGCGTGTGTCGTGTCGGTGCGTGTGTCGTGTCGGTGCGTGTGTCGTGTCGGTGCGTGTGTCGTGTCGGTGCGTGTGTCGTGTCGGTGCGTGTGTCGTGTCGGTGCGTGTGTCGTGTCGGTGCGTGTGTCGTGTCGGTGCGTGTGTCGTGTCGGTGCGTGTGTCGTGTCGGTGCGTGTGTCTGTCAGAGCGTGTGTCTGTGTGTGTCAGAGCGTGTGTTAGGGCTGCACAGTTTTGAGGTTTAAAACCGAAACCGCTGCCCGGCTCAAGCACTCCGCAATACGCCGCACATTAACTGCCCCCAGCCCAGCGTCCTCACAGAAGGCCCCACCTGCATATATGTGCAATTTAGTGCTAAAGCTTGCTTTGAAAAAAAATCGTGAAAAAAATCGAAATCACAATATCTGAGTGAAAAATCACAATTTCAATTTTTCCCTAAAATCGTGCAGCCCTAGCACTTAACCTAATGGGAACTGACAACACCGTCCATAACCATAGGCTTCCATTGAGTCTAGTTTGTATCACAATTGCAATACAGTTGCGGTTTTGCATTTGCGGTCCAGTGTTTGCATGTTGCATTCTGACAGCGTAGACGCATCCTATTAACAACCTAAGATCTGTTCACTGTCTGATTTCACATTCAAGAAACAGCAACTTTTTTTTTTTCGGTTTCCCTGCAGTGTATACTGGCATTGCAGTAAATACTGAGCAAAAAGACTTGGTTATACTGGTTCTAAGGCTAGGTTCACACTCGCCGCCTTGGATCAAACATAGATGATCACTGTGTATCCTAATGTTCCTCTGTGGCCATCCTCATGAGTTGGTGTTTGTTGTAACCGTAATGTCATAGATCACTTGTCCGTGTGATTTTCTGGAAAAGCCGCGCAGGACGGCACTTAGCATTCTTTCACTGCAGAGTACACCATGTATGTATGAATGGATCCTATAGTTAACATGGTATCTGTCAGCATGTCTGTTTGTTACTGAAATCTGTTCAATGTGAAGGTGAGTATGAATCTAGCCTAGCAGTCTGTTTACCTAAATAGTCTGAACAGTTGCTTCATATGGGTTGGTATCTTCTCCCTTTGAACCTGTTACCCATGTGAGTGGGAAGCTAGAGTGTAAATATTGTCTCTAGATAACCCGAGACAACGCTGTCATGTGCAAACACCAGCTTGAAATATTTCTGTCTTCCGGTTAAAGCATTTTCCAGGCCTTGGGTCTCATTTTGTTTTGTAATGGGATTGACCCTATTGTTAAAGTGGATCCGAGACAAACTTTTACTGCTTTCATTTTTCTACCCCTTACATATAGTTGGACATTCTTCCCCCAAATGCTCTTTTTAATTTTATTTTTTTTATTTATTACCGAATTGCATGTAATGGAATGTATCCACGCCCCCAGCTCCTCCGGCGCCTAGGCATTCTGAGTCCCATGCTGCAAGTGCTCATGGGAGCTCAGCCTGGAGAGGAGGAGGCTTTTGCTGAAGCATGCACGAGATTTCATAGGCAAAGGGTGTAGAGGGGAGTGGATTTTTCACAGGCTGAGGGGTGGAGATGCAGAGCAGCTTGGCTGTGGATGACCAGAATATGAACAAGCAGAATATGGCTGCTCTGATTTTATCACAGGAATAAATAATCCTACACTGTTGAAGCTGTTTGTAGCTAGATTTACTGTGTAACCCATCTAAACTTTAGAAGAGAGATGGGGGGAGGGGGGGATACAGTTCCCTGGTGTCTAGGTGTCTTCTTGGCAGGGATATCCCAACCATCCATCTCAGAGGAGAACATGCTATCGTGCACACATAGTCTACCTCTTCATGCTTTTTTTCTGAGTTGCACAAAGGCAACCATTCAATCCTCATAAGGCTTTTTAAATCTATGTATATTTTCAATATGCTTTTATTATATTTTCCAGACTTCTGGTCAAGTTTCCAGAATTGAATTACCAGCTGAAAATCAAAGTCTGCATTGATAAGTAAGTCCAATATTAATGTTCCTTGTACCGAAAAAAGGTGCATGAAAGTAAACCAGAGATCAATCGTTAGTAAGATTTGATACTTACCTTAGTCTTCCTCCCAGCCCATAAAAATGTGGGCCCCACGCCGTTCAGCTGCGATCAGCCCCAGTAACCTGCTCAGTTGCGTCAGTCCGGGTGCGCAAGCACAAAAGACTAGACGCGACTGATCTAGTAACCGATGCTGATCGCAGCTGAAAGGTAGACCGCGGAAGGACAGCGTGGGATTTACACGTGGGCGGGAGGAAGCCCAGGGTAAATATCATATCTTACTAACGATTCATCTCTGGTACACTTTCATTTTGTCAAAGTATCTCCCAGTACTTCAAAGATTAATAGAATTGAAGAGAAAAATAATGGAACTTTGTTGCTGATGGTTTTTTTTTTTTGTTTTGTTTTTTTTTAATACGTGAAACTAATTATTATAAATTATTGTACTCAAATTATACCTGTAAAATACAACCTTCACACTTGGCTTTGTGCGACTGAAATAACCTCACTTACATGTGTAATCACAATTGTATAAACCTGTGAGTAAGTTTGCAGTCACAAAATTGTGCTTCCACATGTAATTGCATTATCATCTCTGCACTGGCACATACAGGCAATATATTAGCTATTTACTCAACCATGCATAGATGTTCTATTTTACATGGTATAAATTTTTTTTTTAAACTTAAAGCAGGATTGGTGGCCACAAAATCAAATTCCACTTAAAGTGGACCCAAATTAAAAACACAAGATTTCAGAAATAAAATCTGTTTTCTAAATTATAATAATGAATAGCAGCCTTTTTTCAGCTGCATGATGACAAATATAAAATATTTTACATTTAATGGAGGAACCCCTCCCTTCCTTTAAAATTGCCGGGATTTTTCCGGCAAACTGGTGGAGTAGATGGTGTCCGGCAATGGAGGAATTGCTAATGGCTGCCACCTGTATAACCCTAGCTATGAAAAGAGAATGGTGAAAAGCATGCACTGAAATGATCATAGGTTTGAAGGAGTGTTTATTTATCTTTGTATGTGTCAGAGTGGTGCAACTAAATATTTTTAATTAAAAAAATGTTTGGTTTGGGTCAGTTTTAACCCTTTGGGGACAGCGTAACCGGATCCCTGCTGGCGCCAGCTGGGCATGGTATCCCAGTTTGATCCAGA
This sequence comes from Hyperolius riggenbachi, assembly GCF_040937935.1. NCBI lineage: Eukaryota > Metazoa > Chordata > Amphibia > Anura > Hyperoliidae > Hyperolius > Hyperolius riggenbachi. The sequence continues at coordinate 89,652,428 of NC_090657.1, forward strand.
TGCACGTGCCCCCCCCTTAGCCAGCAGCCTTTACTCACCTTTCAGGCTCCAGCAATTAGCCGCAGTGGACCGCTCTGGCCGGCATACCTGCTCGTAATGACTCTAAGTTCCGGGTCGAGGCTTGATGACGTCATCCAGCCGGGACCCGCCACTGACGACGGAGCGAGCAGGGATGCCGGCCAAAGCGGTGGGGAGTGCCGATTACTGTGACAGCTGCAGCATCCCCCCCGGCAATCACTATGATCCGCCAGGGATCATAGTGATCAGAAGCCATACGCCATGGCTTCTTATCACTGAGGGGAGATGTCAGCCGTCATGTGACCGCTCAATCTCCCCTCTTGGAGTGGAAACGATCAGGCTAGAACAGCCATAAGTGCGGTGTAGGATCTAATATAGGCGGTGCCCAAAAGGTTAAACACTGCACTGTGTTTATAATGCTGCCAGGAATCCCACCCTGCGTTGCAAGCACTCAATCTATTCAGAAATGTCTCTGCTGAAATGATCTTATTCTCAGTATACCAAGCTCTATTCTCTGGCCATCAGGAAGATAGTGAGAGAGGGAAGCTTGTCCTCTCCCGTCCCACATTCCTGTTCCTTCCTGTTAACAAAAACAAAATCCAATTTATCTTGGTTTCACTTTTGCAGGGAGGACTGGAAGGGTTGAGCCTCAGTGTATGGGGAGAGCTGCCTAGGAAGAGCTCTCCTGCAGTCTATTCACAGATGCTGAACTAATTAGACACCTTGATCTGGCTAAACAAACAACTAAAACAGAGAAGTGAATTTCTTCAACTAAATATAGAAAATCTATTTTTTCATTGTGTGCTGTGTAAGAGTTTAGGTCTGCACCATCTGCTTTAAAATATATAAAAAAAGACTATTTACTGTAAATTCATCCTGATTAAAGAAAATCTTGCTTGTCTCTTTTAGAGATTCTGGAGATGTTGCTGCACTCAGAGGGTAAGATTATCCTGTTTTTAGTTTTTTTTTCTTCAGTGTTTGATACGCCTCGGGTATGGTGTGGGTTGTTTTTTTTTTTTTTTTTTTTTGGTTTTTGTTTTGGACTTTGCTTACTTGTTTTTAGAAATTTCTGAAAATAGGATGTGGAATTGTCAAATTATGTGACTTTAACGACTTGGGTTTCCTACTAGATATAACGTTAAAATTGTTTGCTTTTCGTTTGCCTATTTATATATAGTGCTAATGTCTTCTACAGTGCTTTATATAATATATACTAGTTTTACTCAGCTTGTAATCTAGTCCCTTCTAGTTATGTCCACTGTAGACTAAGGCCAATTTTGGGGAAGGCCGTAAGCTAATCTGTTTTGAAAAACCATGCAAACGTCCTTGTAGGGAGTGTTCTGGCCCAGATTTGAACAAAGAACCCCAGCACTGCAAGGTGAGTGCAGTCCACTACTCAGCTAAGCTTTTCCCTGCTTAATTTAACCTGTCATGAGACTGGAAAGCGTTTTCAGTCTGATACTTTGATTCCTGCCTGTCCTTTGCACCAGTGTATTGGAGCAAATGTATGGTAGATGCAAGTGGGCTGCATCCATTGAGAAAGGGAGAGCAACACAGATCAGAGTTGTACAGACTCCTCCACAGCAGAGAAAGTAGGGCTGCATTAAGAAAATATCTTATTTGGTAAGTACGTTTTTTTTAATATAGTAAACCTTGTGCTCGCAACACCAGTATCATCTTTTAGGCTACTTGCACACCAAGACGTTGCGTTAGGTGCTACGTTAAGGTCGCATAACATGCACCTGATGCAAGGCCTGGTGCTCTTCGATGTGGACGTCGGAATGAGCCGCGTTGTGCAGCTCACTCTGGCGTCCGTGATGCCGCTATGCGTACTCTTGGACGCATGCGGCATCACGTGGACCCGCCGGCCAATCGCCGCACAGAGCGGCCGAATCGGGAAGTAAACACTGCACGTCACAAAGTGCAGTGAATATTAATTAGCCATGTGCCTGGCCGCTCTCCGCTCCTCCCCAACCTGACTGAGCATGTGCAAACAGTCTAACGCGGCTTAAGCTGCTGTAACGCCGTAGCATGCTGCACCTTCGGGAGAACGTGCAGCGTTACATGTAACGCAACGTGGGCAGTGTGAACAGCCCACTTGTGTTACATTGCTGTGCGCTGGGGGAGCGTTACAGGCTGCACTAACGTGCGCCTGTAACGTCTTAATGTGTAAGCAGCCTCAGGCTGGGAGCACACTTGTCTATGCAGAATGGCATAAGTTTTATGGCATGTGTATTTCTGCGTCTTTCACGGTTTGTTTTTGCAAGTGCATTTTTGTATGCATTTGCGTTTTTGCATTGGCATTTCTTATGCATTTTTGTATGTTTGTGGTTTTGTGGTTTTAATCTGCCTTTTCAACAGGATAGAACAAATACATTACTGGATACAGTTTTAAAAAATGTGGAAAAGCGTGCCTTTGTGGCTCCATAGGAAAGCATTGCATATAAATCTCATGCGATTCACTTACAGTAGTACGCTGGGAAAAATGAAATTGTTTTTGTGCGCCTCGTAGACTTGCATCCCATGAGATTTTGCATGTGGTTTCTGCTATGCAATTCTATTCTACCTTTAAATTCAACATGCCTTATACATTGTCCATGTTAAATTTTAAATACTTCCTTTTGTGCCTTTATTAGTCAAATAAGGATACCAGACAGTTCTGTGCAGGGGCAAAAGGGGGCGACCCCCTCAAATCTTGTGCCCCTCATACAGGTAAGGTGGCAGCGGTGAGAGAGGGAGCGATGGGCACAGCAGTGGGAAAGGGGGAATTCCCCCCCCCCCTTCCCTCACTCACCTGGGGCTCCCCTTCTCTCTTGCTCCCCCCTCCAGATATGAGCATCTAGCAGCGGCGGCAGAACACTTCCTCTCTTCTCAGCAAAAGAGATCTGTGCACCACTACTTTGGTCTAGACTAGACCAGAGTAGTGGTGCACAGATCTCTATCCCGCGCTGGGAAGAGAGGAAGTGTTCTGTCGCCGCTGCCAGCCGCTCATATCTGGAGGGCGGAGCAAGAGAAGGGGGGATTTCCCCCTTCCCCACCGCTGTGCCCATCGCTCCCTCTCCGCTGCCACCCCACCTGGGGACATCTATACACCTGGATATATTGGGAATCAGGACACGGTAAGTCCTGACTACATACAGTGGAGGAAATAATAATTTGACCCCCTCACTGATTTTGTAAGTTTGTCCAATGACAAAGAAATGAAAAGTCTCAGAACAGTATCATTTCAATGGTAGGTTTATTTTAATAGTGGCAGATAGCACATCAAAAGGAAAATCGAAAAAATAACCTTAAATAAAAGATAGCAACTGATTTGCATTTCATTGAGTGAAATAAGTTTTTGAACCCCTACCAACCATTAAGAGTTCTGGCTCCCACAGAGTGGTTAGACACTTCTACTCAGTCACCCTCATTAAGGACACCTGTCTTAACTAGTCACCTGTATAAGACACCTGTCTACAGAATCAATCAATCAAGCAGACTCCAATGTCTACAGAATCAATCAATCAAGCAGACTCCAAACTCTCCAACATGGGAAAGGCCAAAGAGCTGTCCAAGGATGTCAGAGACAAAATTGTAGACCTGCACAAGGCTGGAATGGGCTACAAAACCATCAGCAAGAAGCTGGGAGAGAAGGTGACAACTGTTGGTGCGATTGTTCGAAAATGGAAGGAGCACAAAATGACCATCAATCGACCTCGCTCTGGGGCTCCACGCAAGATCTCACCTCGTGGGGTGTCAATGGCTCTTGAGGTGAAAAAGCATCCTAAAACTACACGGGAGGAGTTAGTGAATGACCTCAAATTAGCAGGGACCACAGTCACCTGGAAAACCATTGGAAACACATTACACCGCAATGGATTAAAATCCTGCAGGGCTCGCAAGGTCCCCCTGCTCAAGAAGGCACATGTGCAGGCCCGTCTGAAGTTTGCCAACGAACACCTGAATGATTCTGTGAGTGACTGGGAGAAGGTGCTGTGGTCTGATGAGACCAAAATAGAGCTCTTTGGCATTAACTCAACTCGCTGTGTTTGGAGGAAGAAAAATGCTGCCTATGGCACCCAAAACACCGTCCCCACCGTCAAGCATGGGGGTGAAAACATTTTGCTTTGGGGGTGTTTTTCTGCTAAGGGCACAGGACAACTTAATCGCATTAACGGGAAAATGGACGGAGCCATGTATCGTGAAATCCTGAACGACAACCTCCTTCCCTCTGCCAGGAAACTGAAAATGGGTCGTGGATGGGTGTTCCAGCACGACAATGACCCAAAACATACAGCAAAGGCAACAAAGGAGTGGCTCAAGAAGAAGCACATTAAGGTCATGGAGTGGTCTAGTCAGTCTTCGGACCTTAATCCAATAGAAAACCTATGGAGGGAGCTCAAGCTCAGAGTTGCACAGAGACAGCCTCGAAACATTAGGGATTTAGAGATGATCTGCAAAGAGGAGTGGACCAACATTCCTCCTAAAATGTGTGCAAACTTGGTCATCAATTACAAGAAACGTTTGACCTCCGTGCTTGCAAACAATCCACTAAGTATTAAGTCTTTTATTGTTAGAGGGTTCAAAAACTTATTTCACTCAATGAAATGCAAATCAGTTGCTATCTTTTATTTAAGGTTATTTTTTCGATTTTCCTTTTGATGTGCTATCTGCCACTGTTAAAATAAACCTACGGTATCATTGAAATGATACTGTTCTGAGACTTCATTTCTTTGTCATTGGACAAACCTACAAAATCAGTGAGGGGTTAAATAATTATTTCCTCCACTGTATACTGGGGACGCCTATAGACCTGGCTACATATACTAAGGACACCTATAGACCTCAGTATTCTCCCCAGAGATTTTTTTTCCAGCCGGGGGGCATGAAAAAGTAGCTGGGTGAGGCGAGATGACAGAAGGCATGGCTTGCACTTCTCTGCTTACAGCAGAGGAGGTGGGTTGATGACAGCTGGGTGCTCACCAAAATTAGCCGGGTGGAGCACCCGGCTAAAAAAGCCTGGTGAGAACACTGGACCTGGCTACATATACTGGGGACACCTATACGCCTGGCTACATATACTGGGGACACCTATACGCCTGGCTACATATACTGGGGACACCTATACGCCTGGCTACATATACTGGGGACACCTATACGCCTGGCTACATATACTGGGGACACCTATACGCCTGGCTACATATACTGTGGACGCTGGCTGTCTCATTACGTGCATTTACTGGGGAAACGCTGTCTCCTATGTGCATTTAGTGGTGAAACGCTGTGTCATTACGTGCATTTACTTCATATTTTTTTTATGTAACTACCTTAGCTGGTATAACTACATTAGTTAGCCCCGCCCACATGACGTTATGACCACGTGCGCCACAAATTTCCTCGAACATGATACCCCCTACACATTTTTGACTGCCCACTCATGTGCCTGTCTAGAACCGGCTCTGATACCAGAACACACATAAGAAATTGGGTGTTCTCTGTATTATGTACTGTACTAAGGTGTTTTTTTTTCCTCCTTTTTCAGGTCACGTAAATTCAATATTCTTGGTACAAACACAAAGGTGATGAACATGGAGGAGTCAAACAATGGCAGCCTGTCTGCTGAATTCAAACATTTGGTAAGATCATGCATTAGGGGTGTGTGTGTGTGTGTGTGTGTGTACTCAACATGGTAATAACAAAATTCCTTTATTTACAGTATCCTTTATTAGTTATTGGAACTGTGTTTAAGTTTTTGTATTACATCTTCTTTTAAAAGATTGTTTTTCTAAAAATGCATCCGTATCTCACATCTTTGCAGAGGACCTTTGTCCCACTCATTACCACATTGCGTTAGTTCATTGAGGTGTGTGGGTATTTATTTGTGCACAGCTCTTTTAAGGTTCTGTGGCAGCACTTCTATTGGGTTGAGGTCTGGATTTTGATTCATTCATAACACCTTAATTCATTTTAGCCATTCTGTTTTAAATTTGGAGGTTTGCAAGGAACTATTATCTTGTTTTGCACGTTATACTTTTCTAGTGCTTTGGGGTCACCATAAGCTGTTTTGGTATTTTGTTATCCTGGTACAGGGCACCATTTTGGTGGAGCTTTAGCAGCTGCACTGAGGGCCTCATTTTTGACCCTGAAATAACAAAAATGAGGTACATAACTGGTGTATAACAATGGGGGCCATGGTCACACAAAACAAAAAATTACTAACTCCCCTTTTCCTAAAACTGGGAATATAGCCTCCATGACAGCCTTTCCCAAACAGTGGGATTCAACCCTATGGACAGAACTTAGCCAGTAACCATTTATAAAAATACAATTTTGAAACTTGGTTAAAACCCATATAATATCTTTATATAACATGCTTAATAACGCTGCAGTAAGCTCTCATAATAGTATACACAGGTAATGGCTAGTAGTCTACAACCCAGTAAACTAACAGTTAGATTTATGGCTTTCATACCAACCCCAAAACTGTCCCAGGACTATGTATAATATTAAAAAATCTAGTCATAGCATGAACCCACACATCATCTTGAATATAAAATATGCATTTAAAGCAGCTTTTCAGTATTAACAAATGTCCCTAGTTTATGCCACCAGATAAATAATTCAGACATGTATTTCCACAGGTAGGACCTGCCATGTAAAGATTAGGCCATATACCATGTAAGCCGATGACTTCTATATGTTCAAGTTCATAAAATTCCACCTGGAAATTAGTTCTGCCAAATTGTGCTATACTGGAAATAAGCAGCACCAGCTATAGGGTGCTGCCTAATTTTAAAACTCACTAAGGAACAGATTTTTTTTTTGTGATATCCAAAACCTTAGACCTTCTTGAGACTTGTATATGTATGTATGTATGTACAGAGGATTACCCACCAGAATTCATGTATAGAGTTGTGATGTTTCTCTGGTGCGAAGCATTTTTAAAGGACACCTGAATTGAGGGTCATGGAGGCTGCTATTTTAATTTTTTAAACAATACCAGTTGCCTGGCTCCCTGCTCATTTATTTAGCTGCAGTAGTATTTGGATAACACATCTAAAACAAGCATGTGGCTAATCTAGTCAGAGACACGTGATCTGCTTGCTTGTTCAGGTTGTATGGCTAAAAGCATTAGAGGTAGAGGATTAGCAGGACTGCTGGACGATTTAAAAGTTAGGGGGAAAAAAAACAGCCCCATATCCCTCTCACTTCTGGTATCCTTTGATTCTCCCCCCCCCCCCCCCCCCCCTCCTCCTTGCTTTGGTGCTTTCAGGTAAGCTGCACAACACTGTGGAGATACTGATTACTACAGTTTTCAGCACCAATAATCTATATAATCTGCTAAATGTTATTCATTCTATAACTTGTGCTGTTTGGAGATGCAGGTGAATTCCAGTTTTACTCCCCTCCGCCCATCATTTTCTTCCTTGTGTGTTTCTTCCTTTTTTGTAGACTTTGAGAGAACAGAGATGTGGCAATGGAGGAAGAGCTAACTGTGATGTAAGTATACCAGCATGATTCGCTTGTAACTGAAACATGACTCATATTTCATAATGAAAAGGCCATCTGTGAAGTATGCAGAACCTGCTGAATAAACCTAGATGAGGGCTCACAGTCAAATGGAATATTTTTATTGCGGATATTGCTTTATCAGCGATCTATGCTATGTTGGCAATAAATTAATAAAATTCCATTTTGACAGTTAATACAATAACATTTGTAAAGCACTTTTCTCCCATAGGACGAAAAGTGCAGTTGAGCACCCTTGTATATCTATCCAGCAGGCATAGAATTTGGGGAATTTGGCTTGCTATGTGGTTGGGAGTGCGGTGCTTCAGGTTTATTTTAGGGTCTGTACACGCTGGCTACAATACGCTGCATTTTTGTAATCGCTTGCGTTTTTGTTTTTTTTTCAATTGCAAAGCCTGTTAAAAATAATGAAAATCATGGTGAAGTGTACACAATGGTGTGATGTGATTTTTAAGGCCAAATCCCAGGAGACAGTGCAACTTCCTGTTGAAGGACTTTTAGCTAATCACAAGAAAAAAAGCAAAAACGCAAGAATGCAATTTCAAAATTTGCACGGTGTGCAATTTTAAAATCACATTAGTTTGCAATTGTGCTTGGTGATTTTTTTTTTTTTTTTAAATTAGCCTGTACAGGCGGTAGCGGTTTTCAGGCAAGTTTAGCATAATACCGTAACAGTCAGAAATCTTATATTAAAATAAAACCCCAGAGCTTTTTAAGCTACAGTACAAATCATTGAAGGACAGTTAATGGTTTTCATTTTGAGTCCCTACTTAGTCTAGCCACTCGGGAGGGGGGTGAAATCTAGGCTGTGTGGCTGAAATTGAAGCTTGAGGCCCCTTTCACACTGTGCCAGAAATATCTAATGCAAGCGCATACCTACTTTGCCGTGCAGTGGACCAGAAGTGGTGTAAGTCTATGGCGGCGCACGTGTTTTAAAATGCCCTCTGCAAGTTTTGCGCGTCACACATAGGTGGAAGCGTATTTAAGCAACAGAAGTGAGCGCCACTTCCTGCTTGGTTGGCTTGGATAGTGACTGTACATAAAGTTTTTAAAGTGTTCACCGATCTGTCATGTCAATGGTCAGTGTGAAAGCCGGTAACATGATTACTGCTAGTCTGCTTGTAATATTTCCTATTCAATTCCAAGCAGAAATGAAAATTCAAATTTGAAATGTACATACCTTTTTTTCTGAAAAAAAAAATTGGCTTATGAAAAGGTTGAACCAGTGTTTCAAGGGTGATCTAGATGCTAGGTTCTCAACGTGTGGTACGCGTACCCCAGGAAGTATTTCTGTTGGTTCCAGGAGGTACTTGGGCTTGATGTACTTGACCAAGAATAACAAATTTAGTGTTTAAGAAAATGTAATATTCTTTTAAACACCAAATCTGTGTTTTGGCAAATTAAAAGCCATAGTAAATGCTTGGAAATTGTTTAGAATAGGTTTGTCAAGGGGTACTTGTCATAATGTTTACTGTGCTGGGGTACTTGGTGAGTACAGGGTTTTAAAAGGGGTACAGAACAATAAAATGTTGAGAAACGCTGATCTAGATAAACCCCCTCCCTTTTTTTTAGTATATTTTTTTCAGTTGCTAGGTGCTAAAGTATTTTTGTAGCCAAGTTGAGAAAATATCATCTTGGTAAACCTTTTTACCTAGGACCATAAATGGCTTTTCTTTTATTACTGTTTATAGTGCTGCATCTTATCTTTCAGGCATCTCTTATTGTTACTGAAGAGCTTCACCTAATTACGTTTGAAACAGAAGTTTACCATCAAGGCTTGAAAATTGACTTGGAGGTAAGACATTTAGCAGTACATGTGTATCTTGTGGGAAAAACTTGAAGCCACTAAAGGGGCCCATACACTGAGCCGATTTTCTGGCCGACCGATCGATCCAGATCCATCGATCAATTGATCGATTGAAAATCGGTTGGCCAATCGACCGATCGATGGCCGATTTCGATGGATTTCTGTCGAACTGGCAGGATGGAAAATTTAGGTCGATCTGATGAGATTGCTTATCAGTTTGCATTGGCCTTAATGGAAATCTGATGGCAAAAAAATGCCATCAGATTGAATTTCAATAGATTTCAAACTGAAATCTATTGGAATTCTATCCTGGTAAAAAATGTTCTAAAAACGCATCAGATAAGAAATGCATCTGATGATCTATCTGCTGCCAATCTGACGAGTGTATGGGCACCTTAAGGCAGGAAAACACGTTTTTCTGAGTGGAGTGATTCCTATGTAAAGCAATATGATCCATTCACGTCGACAAGCAGAACGGAAGGATGGTTCATGCAAGGCTTTCTCAGATCTGCCAGCTGAAGCCGATGGCGACTGAGGCTGACCGAATCAGAGTGCCTGTAAGAATGGATGGTGTCCATTTACACTAGGCTGGTCGTCGTGTACGTTTCACAAGTTTTTACACTTTCCACTGTCTTTTCTGGTCCTTTCACTGCTACCACTGCCGCTCAGTCCATTGCATGGAAATGCCAGTATACAGAACCCCATCAGAAGCATCAGTCTACAATTGGTTTGCATTAGACTAATAGGAAGCCTTCCTCCAGGGAGGATTCTCATTGGTCTATTGCAAACCAGTTGTAGCCTAATGCTTCTGACGGAGCTCTCGGGTCTCTACCAGCTTTTCTTCTGTGCAGAGGAACGTGAATGTGACAGCAGCAGGTATCAAGGCGTTGGTGACATGAAAAACTGATGCCATTGTTACAAACTGATCCATTTAATCAGAAAATGAATTTGTTTTTACATGATCGGTTTCATCCAGTATAGTGTGAACCCCAGCCTAAACGCAGTGCCCAATAAAGCTGGAGCTGCTTTTTTAGATGCCCAGAAATTGGAACATTACCAGTCACCTTTTTGTTGTAGGTTTGTAAAACTACATTGTTACAACTGTCAGGGGAGATTAGTGGGGCACAATGAAAAGGTCTCAGTGGTCTGTTAGGGTTAGCCTACATTTATTGGTTATGGGCATATTTTTGACTGAGGTAGCACTTAAGGCAGACTGAGAGATAGTTTACGGTTTTTACAACCTTTAACGGGTGAAGATTTAGATAAGCGGCTTGGGTAAGGCGTCTCAAATTCCCTCAATTAAATACTCAGACACTTGTTAAAGGACAACTGAAGTGAGAAGTATATGGAGGCTGCCATATTTCCTTTTAAACAATACCAGTTGCCTGGTGGTCTATTTGGCTGCAGTAGTTTCTGAATAATACCAGAAACAAGCTTGTAGCTAATCTTGTCAGATCTGACAATGTCTGAAACAGCTGATCTGCTGCATGCTTGTTCAGGGTCTATGGCTAAAAGTGTAATGCTATGTACACACATGCGACAACGATCGTTCGTTGTCAACGACGAACGATCTTTTAATTGACGAAAGAACGACCGAAGTAAAGTTAGTTGTAAAAAGTGTGTAACGATCACATCGTTAGAACGAACGTTACACCACGTAAAAGCACTTATTGCGCCTGCGCATAAAATTGTAAAGTTCCTTGGAGAAAAAGGGAAATGCGCATGTCCAGCCTGGTACGAACGATCGTTTCCAACGATGTACCACTTTTGCTAACGATCGTCGGTGGTAAAAATCCGCCAAGACAGAATTTGTTTTGTAGCGATTTGACTCGTTCGTCGTTTGCCTTAATAGTCGTTGGTTCGTTTTTTGTAACGATCGTCGTTGGTAAAGATCGGGGAACGATCGTTACAAACGACTATAGTCGCATGTGTGTACGCACCTTAAGAGACAAGAGGATCAGCAGGGCTGCCAGGCAACTGGTATTGCCTAAAAGGAAATAAAATATGGCAGCATCCATATTCTTCTTAATTAAATCCTTAGACACCTGTTAAGACAATGCACTGAAGTGACATTCACTCACTCTGTAAGAAAGGAAAAATCTTTGCTTTCACTCGGATTGTATCAATTGCATTGAGTAAATGCAGCTGGCAAAATGTCATTGTTTTTTTTTGTTTTTGTTTTTTTTTTAGGTCCATTGTTTTTATACCTACTGTACTATTGCACTAAAAATAGTATAAATATTCATTGTATTAGTTGCCTGCAGTTGAGCAGCAATGTATATACTGTATTGTAGATGAAGGCTGGTAATGCCTGAATAACATCCTGTTAGCACATTGCTGTCTTACAATTTGTTCACCACCTTCTTGATGGTGGCTGGATGGTGTAATGGTTAAGGGCTCTGCCTCTGACGCAGGAGACCAGGGTTCGAATCTCTGCTCTGCCTGTTCAGTAAGCCAGCACCTATTCAGTAGGAGAACTTTGGCAAGTCTCCCTAACACTGCTACTGCCTTTAGAGCGCGCCCTAGTGGCTGCTGCTCTGGCGCTTTGAGTCCGCCAGGAGAAAAGCGCGATATAAATGTTATTTGTCTTGTCTTGTCGTCTTTTTTAAACTATACACAGAAGACACCTGTTTTGCTGTAATGCAGGGCTGGTGGGAGATGGTACGTTATTCATTGTTCTTACTTTCTGTTGCTTGCTCACATCTGATTGGCCCACTTACAAGCTAGATCCAGAGGGAAGAGGATCAAAGCTGTAAGTGAGTTTGGCATTCACAATTGGGGCTGTAAAACAGGTGTTCTGTGCAGCACTTTGTGTCTATACACTGTAGTAATTTATCAACCCTATTGCTAGTAATTTGACTTGTTCAGTTAGGGGTTTATTAGGGCTTAACGTGAACCCGGGCCAAAGCCTGGGTCAAAAAGGAAGTATTTACCTAAGAGGGAAGTCTCCAGATGGTATAGAAGGCTTCCAGGTCCTCCTCACTCCTGTCGCCATGGCCCTCTAGAAGATCAGAGAAGTCAGTTAACCCTCCACACACTTGCATGCAAATTTTCACACAACTCATGTAGGAACCAACACTATGCCTACAGTTAAGGTAAAAGCTGGGGTCTTTGTTTGTTTGAAGAATAAAGTCTCCTGCGTAGTCAAAAACACCGCATGGAGATTCCCAGTGTTAGCATGTGTCCTAACTCTGAGTTGTGTGAAAAAAATGTGCATGTGGAGGGTTAATTGACTTTCTGGCTTTACATGCCACACCGCTCTCAGCACCTCCCGATTACATAGTCGAATCTTTAAATGTCCTAGCTCAAGGTGAGTATTTTCTTCAAACATGGGAGTGGCCATATTGCACCCACACAAGCACAGGGGTGCCTGCGCAGTAACATGGAGCCGCTGATTCATGAGGCTCCAGCTTACTTGCGCCTGTGCAGCCGTACTTGCGCAGTATGGCCACACTCATGCTTGAAGAGACCAATCAGATTTCCAGCAAGCCCTTGTCGAAATATTTGAGGGATTTGCGAATGGCAACGGGGGATCGGAGGGCGCTGTGAGAAGCTTCTACGGGATGCAGATGCTTCCCTCTTCTTAGGTATTTATTTTTTGGCCTGAGCTTTAGGAAATTGTTTTTAGGTCTGAAATGTGCATAGCAAATATTAATTACATAAGGTTTTAATTTTCTACTTACATTTTCTTTCAAGACTCATTCTTTACCAGTTGTGGTAATATCGAACATCTGTCAGATGCCCAATGCTTGGGCCTCCATCCTGTGGTACAACATGCTGACCAACAACCCAAAGGTAGGGCTATTTGATCCACATTCTTTCTTTCTTTTTTTTTTTCTTCTGCTTCTTTTGACCACTTAGATTTATTCATACGTCCTGACAATTTAAAATGAGTATACTGCACAAGAATTTATAAAGCCTGTATTTTTGTTAGCAAGTTTCTAGAAGAGTTCCCTTTTATGGATATACTTTTATATGTTCTTTGTCTTGTGAATCCTATGAGTTGTTTCAGCTAGAATAAAGTGTTAATTGTGCATCTTAATAAAATCAGAAAGCTGTGCTTGATATGGGAGCCAACTCCACCCTAAAATCTTTCCTTCCTTTACTCATCTATAAGGTTCCTTAACTTGGAAGGGTGGCATTTGCTCCCTCCCATTTGGACTGTATTGATTCTCCCTGTTGCCAGACCAAGGTGCCTAGGGCCTTAGTGGGGGTCCAGGAGCCTGTCTAACACATCCTCTGATCCTGGAACTTGGCCTATAAAATGAAATTCACCTTAGTCCATTTCAGTCTTTAGCACTTGAGCAGCTTCTGGATTTCCAGGAGAAGTCCTCATACTCCTGGCCATGCCCCCCCCCCCCCCCCCATAAGGTACAAAGAAAGGGAGATCACATAGTATATCCTAATATTGTTTGTATCCTTTAGCCACTGTCTCTAGAACTATCCCGCCCCATAAGTAAAGATGCAGCAGGAGGAGAAAGTTAGTAATCTTTACAAACGGCACATTTCCAACACTAATGGCCCTAAATCTGGCCGCACCTACCTTAGTTTTTAGGGGTTTAGGCCTTGCAGGTTTTTGATCCCAATTTTATAAGACTTTCAGAATTTGTACTGCACTGTGTGTAAGCCCTACTAAGGGTATAGCCAAATATCCTATTAAGAAAAATCTCTTCCTCATATGCATGTGGATAAAATGGTTCTCTGCTTTGTCAGTATTACAGAGCTAATCAATATTTTTGTTTCCACTGCAGAATGTTAATTTCTTTACCAAGCCTCCCATTGGCACATGGGATCAGGTGGCTGAGGTCCTAAGCTGGCAGTTTTCCTCTACCACAAAGCGTGGCCTCAGCATTGAACAGCTAACCACACTGGCTGAAAAACTGCTAGGTAAGAGTATAGTACTATAGATGCATTGATAAAAGCAACTCTTGTATTATGTAGCACTTAGTGATACCCGTATATTCTCTGCAGGTCCTGGAGTAAACTATTCTGGCTGTCAAATAACCTGGGCCAAGTTCTGCAAAGTATGTATGCTTTCCGTGTACACATCTTTTATGAATAGTTAAAGTAGAACTACAGGCAAACAATTAGAAATTTTACTGGCACACTAAGGGCCGGTTTCCTCTTAGCCGATGTGCATCTGCAGTACTGAAAAATCACATGCTTTTGTGTTCTGTTTGTTTTTCATATGTTAAACATTTTTGATAAGTGGGTTGCTGCATTAAAACCAGCTTTACAGTAAACCAGAGACGTCACATTCTAAAGCTTTGATACTTATCCGGGGCTTCCTCCAGCCCCATAAGCTCATCTGTATCCCACACCGCCCTCTTGCAATCTGTTGTTCAGCTGTGATCAGCCCCGGTAACAGGCTCAGTCGGGTCCAGTCTTGGCCATCTGCGCATGCGTGTGCACAGTAGACCCGGACTGATGCGACTAAGGCAGTTACCGGGGCTGATTGCGGCTGAACAGCAGACCACGGGAGGATGGCGTGGGACACAGATGAGCTTATGGGGCTGGAGGAAGCCCCGGATAAGTATCAAAGCTTTAGAATGTGACGTCTCTGGTTTACGTTGAATATGTAAACCATGGTTAAATAACTACGGTAGGTACTGTAGTATTGTTGTATTTTTAATGCTGAGTGTAATATGTTCAAAGCTTGTAAACCCTGTTTTTCAAGAATATAAAGGTGTTTAGGGCATTTGTAAGCAATACAACACTTTCATAACTAAAAGGAAGCCAAGTATTTTGTTAGGCCCCCTTCGCATGCGCATGTGTTGGGAATGCATACGCGTTAGTTTTCTGTTTTTATGAATATGCATTCACCACACATCTAATGCAAGTCAAAGGCATCGAATTTGACATGCATTGGCGTGCAAATTTGTGTCCAAATTTTCTGCAGAGAAAAAGCATGCATGTACGCACTTTAGTTTTTTGTTTTGTTTTTTACTGGACACTCACACTTTTTTTTTTGTATTCTAAATGTGGAAATTCGCATGTGTAAAGTTAATTACATACAAATTCATGTAAATGAACGTCATTAATTATGCTTGGAAAATTCGTATTAAAGAGCAAAAAATTAAAATTGGATGTAAAAAAAAATAAAAATAAAAATGCAGAATTGCAAATGTGAAAAGCCTTGCACAAAAGCCGCCAAAAAAGCGGGGCCAAGTGTGAAGGCACCCTAATAGGCCAACTAATGCTACAATCTTGATTGTTCGAACTAACCACTTAATATGAGGATCTACCTAAAGTAGCTATTCAGTGTATTCCCTCAGTTTTCCCTTCTATTAGATTCCGTAGCATTGTACAATCTAGATTGTATCATTAGTGGACACCTTTAGTCGAATAAAAACTTTCACGGGGTAGGACCATAAAGATCTGAGAAACGGTCACTTTAATTCCTCATCTATTTCTACACCAATTATCTTTGTGCTCCCAAAGTTTACATTTCAAAGAAACACACCAGTCAGTAGGAAAATATGTACTTGGTAGCTGGGAATTTATCTAGCATGCGTGTGGTATAATCTTTAAATTACTGGTGGAGGCCGTTCTCACAAAATTATCTTACAGAAGTAGCTGTCCAAAACTATGCACCGTAGGAGCACACACGAGTAAAGAAAAAAAAAAAAGTAACTGTGTGCCAAGACCTGCAACCCCCAGTACCACCAGGGGCCAAACATACAACAGACCCAAAGAACAATAACCTTTCTATAGTGCTTTTCTCCCATAGACTTAAAGAACATTGGCACCACCAATGTGTTAAAGATCAGTTACATTTATTGATGCAAAAACATGTGACAGGTGCAACAACAGACCGCTGTTTCGCACAATAGTCTTTCATCAAGCTGCATATAGTCAGACAATTATTTACATCCTTGATGGACTATTGTCCGAAACCTGTCACGTTTTTCTTGCATCAATAAATGTAACTGAGCTTTAATATATTGGTGATGCAACGTTCTTTGGATCTCTTACAGAAATGGCCTGAGCATAGGCTGACAGATATATGAACAATTAAGTAATTACTTGTAGAATGCAGATTCCTTGGTTTATTCTCTTATAGTTAGAAGTTTTACTACTTTGCCCCAAATTGCTTAGTACCATCTTGCTAGCAACAGATCAGCTTCCTGCACTCCTGGGGATACATTTCAAGTGACTGAATAGTAATCTGTGTAGAATTAGGCAGAGGTGGGTCTACTGTAAATGCTTGTCTGTAATCTGAAGCATTATGCAGGGGTGGGTCTACTGTAGATGCTTGACTGTAATTTGTGTAGCATTATGCAGGGGTGGGTCTACTGTAGATGCTTGTCTGTAATCTGTGTAGCATTATGCAGGGGTGGGTCTACTGTAGATGCTTGTCTGTAATCTGTGTAGCATTATGCAGGGGTGGGTCTACTGTAGATGCTTGTCTGTAATCTGTGTTGCATTATGCAGGGGTGGGTCTATTGTAGGTGCTTGTCTGTAATCTGTGTAGCATTAGGCATGGGTGGGTCTACTGTAAATGCTTGTCTTTAACTTGCATCTCCAACTTACCATTTACTGTGCCGTCAGGAAAACATGGCCGGAAAAGGCTTTTCTTTCTGGGTGTGGCTGGACAATATAATTGACCTGGTAAAGAAGTACATTCTTGCACTTTGGAATGAAGGGTGAGTTTCACGTGCTAAATTTATAGGGTTGGTTTTGAGGCACAAAAATTGTAATTTCATTTTCAGCTACTAAATTGGCCTGAAGTAAAGGACAGATGCAGTCTAGGCTTCAGCAGCTTGGCATGCAAAGAGTAGTGTGATTTCTGCCAGAAACAGACATTTATGCACACATATATTGCTAGTGAATTGATAGTTGCAAAAAGTGTGTGTGTGTGTATGTTAACACACGGTGGATTTGAAGTGAACTAGAGGTGAAGATAACGGATGACCTAAACCATTGCGTCTGACTCAAAATAACTTTTTTACATATCCCAGTTTTTTTGTTTAAATATAAATAAGTTCTCAGTGTTTTGTCTCCTCTCAAGAACATTTTTTTGTTGGGACATTTTCTAAGTGTCCCAGAACTAAAATATATGAACTATTTACTGTTTAACTATCCCCTGCACTGAAAGGCTTTTCTCTTCCTCGAAAGTGTTTTATGGCTGTAATTCCTTATGAGTGCACTATAGCCTGACTGGAGAGAAACCGTCACTTGCATACCTGAAAGTTTCACTCTTTCAGGCTGAAAAAAAGGAACACAGCCTAGTTATTTGTATGCTTGGCAACACACACACATCTCGTCACATAGGGTTCACTTTAAAATGGCAAAAGAGATTGACATAAATGGAATAGCACAGAATATTGGAGACATGAGATTAATCATGAGTGGTTGGAGGTAATTATCTATAGAGTACCACTGGACCAGAAAGGTTCACTGGTGAATTAATATAGTAAAGAACTTCCATAGAATGATAGTTTAAATCTCTATCTGTGGTGGGATGCAGTTTATGTTCCAAATGGAACTCCATCCCAAATTTTAAACAATTTTAGTAGGCTGGTGACTTCTTAAAGAATGAATCAATCTGAAGTGTGTGGTGGGTGTAGATGGTAAATGTCTGGTTCTTTATTTTTTCCTGAATATGTGCTCTGTATCTTAAAGCATTTGTGTTTTCTGCAGGTATATTATGGGCTTCATCAGCAAAGAGCGTGAACGAGCCATTCTCAGCACCAAACCACCGGGGACTTTCCTGCTGAGGTTCAGTGAAAGCAGCAAAGAAGGTGGCATAACCTTCACCTGGGTGGAGAAGGATATTGGCGGTATGCAGATTCTGAGATTGCTTCATTGCTGCTTTATGTATTTTTATGTTTTATTCTTTTCATTGTATTTTTATCATTTGCTGTTTTATGCTTCACCTTCAGGTAAGACACAGATCCAGTCAGTGGAGCCATATACAAAACAGCAGCTGAACAACATGTCCTTTGCTGAAATCATCATGGGATATAAAATCATGGATGCCACCAACATCTTGGTGTCCCCTCTGGTGTACCTCTATCCCGACATCCCCAAGGAAGAGGCCTTCAGCAAATACTGCCGCCCAGAGAGCCAGGAACATCCTGAGCCTACTGACCCAGGTAGTAGTAGACTTTCCATTCTGTAGCTTAGTTTGTCCAAGGAACCTCTTGAACTACATGAGGCAGAGGACTATAGATTTGGTCTGTATTTTAGTGCAGCAGCAAGTATGTGCAAACCTCAAACCAATGCAAAAAAGACCAAGAAAAGGGGAATAATCATTAAAGAAATGGGTTAATGATTGCCCTCCGGAATTGCACCTGATTCAGTAACCTGTGCTAATTACATGTTACGATGCATCAGTGTTACACGTGCTGGATTACACTCGTCTGAGGCTGCTGTCAAGGACTGTCTTGGCAGAGAATGTATTGTGTGTACAAAATGTAAATGGCATGCTTGATCTTAAAGCGGATCCGAGATGAAAAACTAACTAGAACAAGTAACATGTCTATATATCTTATCTAGAGTTTAGATAGTTTACTCAGCAAATCTAGCTGCAAACAGCTTCAAGTTTGATTATTTATTCCTGTGATACGAGAGCAGCCATGTTCTGTTTGTCACATTACACACAGGCAAGCTGATCTGTATCTCCAGCCCTCAGCCCGTGAAAACTTCACTCTGCTCTCCTTCTTACTCATTCCCTCTGCCTCTGAAATCTCTGGCTAGTAACCTCCTCCTCTTGCCCAGGCTAAGCTCCCATAAGCCCTTGTTACGAAGGCTCAGAGTGCCAAGGCACTCTGGAGAAGCTGTTGGCGAGGCTTGTTTAGTTTATAGGGAATTAGAGTATTAAAGCTAAACAAAAAGGTATTTGGCTTGAGGAATGCCCTAGAAACTATATGAAAGGAACACAATTATGCAATGAGTAAAAGTTTATCTCGGATCCACTTTAAGCTCAATCCAACTAACCCCTGAGCGCATTGTTATCCTACTTGCCCCACTGACTGAATGCAACTCAATGTGCTGTGCGGTTTCTCATTCCCCTCTATAGCAACAGACACACCACTAGCCTCTAGGCTAACTGCGTATCTGTACTGCATACTGCCTCAAACTGTCACCCGAGGGATCAAGCCCTGATTCCTGTGGGTGTCAGTAATTGCAAGCGTATACGTAGCGTTAGAGCAGTAGCATATTTACCATGTAATTACCTGAGATTGCAGATTTGTACATCTTTTCCAGCTATATGAATATTACAGCTGTATTTTGTATTTATTTCAGGCACTGCTCCATATCTAAAGACAAAGTTTATATGTGTTACACCGTAAGTATCCGGTTTTCATTATTCTCACTTTTGCCATGGTGAAATCTGTATTTTGTTAACCTCTCTGGTGGTAACAGAGTCAGGCTCAGGGTGAAAAAAAAGCCAGGAGTGGTAATCCCGAGCTTGACTCTGGGTAGCCGCCAGAAGGTATGGCTAGACAGTGCGGCATGTGCTGCATTTCAACTCTCCTCCCCCAGGATCCAGGCGCCGGCAGCCATTCTTCTTCCAGTCCTCGGAGGCTCTCGATTCCTCGGCTGAGATTGCTGTTTGTCTTCATGACAAGACGCAGAGTCTCTATAGGAGTACAGTGTCACCCAGAGGACGGAAGGAGAATTGCAGTGCTGGATACCAGGGAGGTGAATGCAGGGCTGCCGCAGATCTCACTGAGGTAGGATTTTTTTTTCCTGGTTTTAGGTTCTAAAAGTTTGTGAAAAAACTGCACCACTTTTAGACCCTAAAATCCAAAATAATCAGACCACCAGGGAGACTAATGTAAGCAGGAAAAATGCTATGATCCAGGTAATCTTAATGCCTCAGCTATGATATACAGCAGTTTTAAAAGGACATCCGAGATGAAAATAAACTGTTGAGATAAACAATAGTATCTATCCTCCTTCTCCTAAAAATGACTTTTAGTTATCCCACAGATTTGTTATGTTAAAAAAATTTATTTTTACGATTTCATTGTCTCTGCTCAGTGACACCTCATTGAAGTATGACAAAGCTTAAATCTATGAACTATTGACACTTTTTATGTCTCTCCTGCTCTCAGAAGTCATTTACTGACAGGAAAGTGTTTATGGCTGTAATTACTTATCAGTGAGGGTAAGGCTATAGTCTGACCCAGTCCCGCGGAGCAGTGCTTTTCAGCGCTGCTAGATTTGGGCGCAGCCGGCGCCTCAATAGACTACAATAGGAATTATTCCTATTGAAGCGCTCAGTGAGTAACGTCGGCTCTGTCAGAAGACGGAGCCGAGGTTGCTTAAAAACACAATAATTCGGCCTCCAGCAATCGCTGGAAGCCGAATTATTTCATTTCCCCACTATCCATGGCGGCCTGGAGGGGGAATAGTGATTAAAACGGCCCGGACTTGTGCAGAAACAGGATCAGCCATATACCGGCTGTATCCTGCGCCCAAGTCTACCGGCGCCGATTTCAAATGTATTCCAGTCCTGACCCAGATAGAAACTCACTTGCATACCTCATTTTTAACTTTCAGGCATAGAAAGAAAAAATGAACACCACATAGTCATTTGTGTGCTTGGCACTATACATACACACATCCATCTAATCCTGTCACATGTCACCTCGGTTGTCCTTTAAATTGTTTCTGTTGATAGTATAGACAAAGTAGTTGGTTGAGACTTTTAGTGCCCGTTTCCACTAGGGCTGAATCTGCAGCGTTTTCCTGCAGGCAAGTTGAGTGGAGAAAGTGGTCTATTCCTCCTATGGCTTGCCATCCGAATCACTGTGGTGCATTTTACTGCAGCACGCACCAGTGTGACCCAATAGACATGCATGGCACGGCTAAGCAATTTAGATGCGTAATCTCCTCACTACAACTGTTGGATTGCCTCATGCAAAGCGCATGCCGGCTCAGTAGAACCCGGCCCTAATGTATTGCCTTACTCTCACATCTTTAATGGAGGATCGTTACTTGTTTGTGCCTTAGATGGTCCAACAAGGATTTACTTTTTTTTTTTGCCACAGAACCACAAGTTCCCAAAGTAATGTCCATGGCAGCCGCAAAGCATGCTGGGAGATGTAGTTCTAATTGATGTGATTACATCTCCTGGCATGCATTGCACGTCCCCGACATGTATTGTGGCTGCCAGGGACATAGGACATTACTTAAAGAACCTGCAGTTCTGCTGCATGGTGAGATAGAAAATGGAAGCCTCCTTATGGGGAAGGGGGGTAACCGAACAGCCCCCCACCCCCCCACCCCCATAGGCGAGTAAATGCAGCACCATTACGAATCTCCCTTGGGGGAGGGGGTCCTTTGCAATGTTTTCAAAACTAAAGGTGGCCACTAACTAATTTAAAGCAACAAAAAAAACGTTCGAGCAATCAGATAATTCTGATCGGAATTTAAATCGTTGACTACATCAATGAACAAATCTTTGCTTCCAATCTATCACAACCAACAAGAAAATCCAAATTTTGGTTCAACGAAGATCCAGTTGGATGACAGTTTTTATAATCGTTAGTAATCAATTGTGTCCAACAATGGAGATTTACAATCAACACAATCAGAATTTTTGATCGCTCTAAGGATTTTTTGCTAGAAATTGGACCATTAGTGGCCACCTGTAGTGCACAGTTCCCTTTTAGTCAAATATAGTATGTCTGCTGAGATTATGCAAATAACATTTGTTTACGTTCACGGCAGAGTTTAGAAAATCTTCATCTCTATTAGGTGTGTGTAGATAACAAAGATCCTTTACAGCCCCAATGTATTTTTCTAAAGCAATAGCAGCAGTGTTTGGTGTCAGTGTACAAAGATGCTACTGATACAGTGGTTTAGAATTACAATTTCAGCCTACAATCTCAGCTAGTAGGCTGTTGGATTTTAGCCTGGCCATATACCGGTATTTCTGTGACTGGGAGATGCACTTTAAAGTGACACTGATGCGGGAAAAAAAACTCATGATGAATTGGTTGTGTAATACGGATAGTTATTAGAACATTAGTAGCAAAGAAAATGGTGGCATTTTTATTTTCATATATTTAGCTTTTTTTTTTTTTTAAATAACATACCATCATTCTCTAACAATTGCAGTTTCCACAATACAGTCAGCATTTTAAATAATTTTACAGAGCAGGCTAGTGACTCATTGAACTTTTCTCTGCAGAAAAACCATAAACAAAGAAGAAACCATGAGACAGTTGAGATAAGAGCCTCAAAAGACAGTGCAGTCCACCACTTTACAAAGTGGCAGAGCTCAAAGAAGTGGGGTTTTTTTGCATAGATAACTGAAGTTTAACTCTTCCTCTACTGGAAACAATAGAAGACTCAGATCTGTGCTGATGTTTTATTTCCTAGCTGTACTACACATACAAATCATTATATCGTAAGTTTATTTTCACTTCAGATTCCCTTTAAAGGGGAACTGACCTGTGTCATGAGTAAAAGGTGTGCATGTACAGTCTCAAACATACATAGAACTAGGCAGTTTAGTTTTTGTTTTTTTGCTTTTCCCTTTACTTTTTTTCCCCACAAGGTTAAAATTTTCTGTAGGTAAATTACACTTTCGCTGCATTTTGGAACCTTACTGATAACTACTGTAATTAAAGGGATACTGTAGGGGGGGGTCAAGGGAAAATGAGTTGAACTTACCCGGGGCTTCTAATGGTACCCCGCAGACATCCTGTGTTGGCACAGCCACTCACCGATGCTCCGGCCCCGCCTCCGGTTCACTTCTGGAATTTCTGACTTTAAAGTCTGAAAACCACTGCGCCTGCGTTGCCATGTCCTCGATCCCGCTGATGTCATCAAGAGCGCACAGCGCAGGCCCAGCATGGTCTGTGTCTGTGCAGTACACTCCTGGTGACATCAGCGGGAGAGAGGACACGGGCGTGCAGGCGCAGTGGTTTTCTGACTTTAAAGTCAGAAATTCCAGAAGTGAACTGGAGGCGGGGCTGGAGCATCGGTGAGTGGCTGCGCCAACACAGGATGTCTGCGGGGGACCATTAGAAGCCCCGGGTAAGTTCAGCTCCCCCCCCCCCCCCCCCCCCCCTACAGTATCCCTTTAAAGGCCATAAAACTCTTGCAATGCAGAAAAAACACTAAATGCAAGGAAAGTAGATTGCCAAATCTAATTTTTAAAAAAACAAAACATTGTTTTTATGTCAGCTCAATGACACAATCTTTTAAAGACTCTGAAGTGTTTTTTTTTTACCTGATTTTGTCATAACCTCCTCTTAAGCATCAATGCCCACGTTGAATCGCCGCATCCCCGCGACAGATGAGAGATTTATTATTGAGCTATAACCCTGCAAAGCTCTAGGGTTTGCAGGGCTTTGACTGCGGAGGAGGCAGAGCTATAGCGTAAAGCTCTGCCTCTTCAAAGAAGTAATCTCTGCCGATCGCCGCCCCTCTGTCTTCTTTCACTGAGGTGGTCGGGGAGGAGGTGGAGATTGCAGAGAGGCAGAGCTACAGCACTAAGCTCTTCCTCTCCAGGGCAGCATAATCTGCGACCTGCAAAGTTGTGGAACTTTGCAGGTCGATTTCTCATTAATAAATCACTCATCTGCCGCGGGGATGTGGCGATTCAACTTGGGCATTGATGCTGAAGAGGATTATATGACAAAATCAGGTAAGAAAAAAGCCTTAAGAGCGTCTTTAACCACTTGAGGACTGCAGTGTTAAACCCCCCTAAAGAACAGGCCATTTTTCTTTAAATGGCCCTCTGCAGCTTTAAGGCCCCGGAAGACCCCTTTTTTCGTATTGACTTTGACAGGAAAAATGTTTAAATCACTGCCTCTCATACAGTTTTGAAGCTACACTCCCCATACTCTGACCACTCCCCATACTCGGACCACATATTGTTGGTGTCACCCAGAATAAAAATATATATTGGGGGCACCCTAAATTGGCCGGAGCTACCAGCGTCCAATACACTTATTCGGCTCATACCCAAATAGGTTGCTTGTGCTCTGTTACGCACTCCTGCCCCTGTTGCGGCCCCCCAAAGACCCCATTTTTTTTCCCGTAAACTTTCATTGAAAAATTTTAAACGTTTGCCACTCGTACAGCTTTGAAGTTACACACACCACTTAGGTCACTTAGTCATGGTGTGAAGCTGAAAAATTCTGTCACATTTTTGGTACCCAAAAAAGTGGGCAGGGCCGCAAACCAATCAGATTTTCCCTATTGACTTAAATGAGAAAATGTAAACCGCTGTAATTCTCACAGTAATAAAGCCAGAGTCCTCAAACTTGGCACCCTGGGTGACTGCGGTTGAATGAATTGAATAAAAAAAAAAAACCTTGGCGGAGACCAGTAAAACAGCCAATCAAATTTCAGCCATTTGTTTACATGGGGAAATTTGCCACCAATCATAGGTTAATGGCAGGGTCCTCAAACTTCGCACAGTTGGTCACTGGGGACTGGAATTAAAAATCAGGAAAGTGGGCGGAGCCCAAACCAACCAATCAGATTTCTTTGATTTAAATAGGAAAAATTAAAAAGGCTGCCATTATCACATTGATATCATGGACCTCAAATATCCCAAATGTGTGTGTCAGTGGGCGCTTCCACTTAAAGTTTAGAAAAAGTGGGCAGAGCCACCAACAACCAATCAATTTTCTTTCATTGATTTTTTTTTTTTTTTTTCTATTTAATATAAATAGAAAAACTGCAGCCTTTTTTACTCATTAAATACCAGGATTACCAAACCTGGGAAGTGTTATTCACTGAGTGACTGTGGTTCACAATTAGGAAAAAAGGGGCAGGGCAACAGCCAATAAGAGTTCAGCCATTGACCTTAACCTCCCTGGCGGTAAGCCCGAGCTGAGCTCGGGCTATGCCGCCGGGAGGCACCGCTCAGGCCCCGCTGGGCCGATATGCATAATTTTTTTTTTTAGTTACACGCAGCTAGCACTTTGCTAGCTGCATGTAACCTCCGATCGCCGCCGCTACCCGCTGATCCGCCGCTATACCTGTCGCCGCCAGTGCCAGGCAGCGCTGTGGGGTGGATGGGGGAAGCCCTCCAAGAGATCCCGTTCTTTGAATGGGATCTCTTGATCTCCGTTCGCCGAAGGCGATTGGAGGGGCTGGGGGAATGCCGCTCAGCAGCGGCTATCGCTACATGAAGAAAAAAAATTTAAAAAAAGGTATTTGCTGCCCCCTGGCGGATTTTAACAAACCGCCAGGGAGGTTAATGAAAAAGATTAAGGCCCCGTTCACACGTTTTGGCATGCAAACGGTCCGGTTCGGATCAGGTCCTGATCCGGATCGGAACCGTATGGTTCCGATCCAGATCCGGTCCGTTTGCATCAGGCTGTCATCCGGATCCGTGGGGTAAAAAAATAAACAAAATTACCATAAAATTGTTGGGGTCTGCAGAAGGTGCACCTGGTGCACCTGTAGAATCAGGTTCTCCGCTGTAGGCCTCACCTCCACCTCCAACATACTGCCAAACAGCTCCAGCACGTGTGTCACTGCTGCTCCACTCCAGATATGCTGGGCCCATGTGTCCCCATCCGAAATGGCCGCTATAAATATGCATAGGAAGTGGGGTAGAACGTCCGGTGTTTGTCTCCAGTGTGTTCAGTGCTTTCCGTTCCCCATTGGTTTCTATATCCGGATGGTGCAGTCAGGATCCGGTCCGGGTGCGTAGGCCGGATGATCCGGACCCAAAAAATAGCGCATGTTGGAAAAGCCTCCAGAGTCCGGATCCGATCCGGCTCCGTTCTGTACGGAACGTACGCAGGTGAACGTCCGCATAGACTTTGCATTGCTATGCGGAACGTACGTTCCGTTTGTACAGTATACGGTCCGGATCCGATCACGCGGATACGGACAGGGAACACTAATGTGAACCATGCCTAACTGCTGCTATTATTACAGTTTAAATGCCAGGTGTCCCAAACTTGGCACAATAACTCACTGGGTGACTACGGTCAAATATTAGGAAAAGTATGAAAAATGTGCTTCCACATTAGATGCACGTAGAGTTTTCCCAAAGTCCATTTAGTACTTGTATAATGCTAGAAGAGAGTTTCTCACTCTGGTTTGAGGCTAAATTCCGCTACTGTGATCGGGCTGGAAAACCTGGACTCTGATGTGCTGGGTCTAGGCACTGGAGAGCTTTATGACCCACTTAACTGGGGTCAAACTACACGTGGTGAGTTTTTTCCTCAAAGGGTGCCCTGGTGGGAGATGAAATGCCTCTAAATTGCCTGAATATAATGTTTAGTAGAAGATTGTCTTTTGTGGTTGCATTGAAGTTTTGCAAGAACTTTCTTAATAGAGTGATGATTTAATTCACATTTACTTGCATATTGTGATCACTGGGAGATTGTTCATAGTGGCTGCATTGAAGTGACTGTTAGTAAAACAGACTTTTTCTATAGTAATGTGTGATTGTCCAATTATGTTTTTGTGTAATTTTTTTTTTCATTAATTTTAATGGTACAATTGATCTGCTTCAATTTTCAGTTTCATACCAGGTTCCACCGACTTTGTGTACTCCACGTTTCCAAGCCAACATCATGTGGTTTCTTAACCTCCCTGGCGTTTTGATTATGTGCGGCGCACGGCCGCGGGAGGGTTTGTTTTACCTATTTTTTTCCCATGTAGCTAGCCTAGCGCTAGCTACATGATTCCCCCCTCTCTGCTTTCTTTCTCCCAACCTTCCGATCGCCGTCGGCGTTATTGCCTATCAGGAAATCCCGTTCTGAATGGGATTTCCTGTAGGGCTTCCCCCGTTGCCATGGCGACGATCGGACTGCCGCCAGGGTCAGTCCCGATCCACCACATAGCACAGCCTGGTAGTAATTGGCCAGGCTGCGCAAGGGGTCTGGGGGGGGCTCTTTTGCGGCGATCGGGAAAACACGCAGCTAGCAAAGTGCTAGCTACGTGTTCTCTTTTTTTTTTTTATTAAATTATGCAAATCGGCCCACCAGGGCCTGAGCAATCCACCGTGGCGTTACTGGACGAGCTGAGCTCGCCCATAACTCCCAGGTGGTTAAGAAACATTATCTAGTTATTATTGGCACCGAAAACAGACTACCTCCCCCCCCATATTTTCTATACGCTATTCCTCCTACAGTTTTAGCGGTACAAGTGCAAAAGTTTCCACACTTATTCGTCTTAAAGCAAAGTACGTTGCTTGTGCTTTAATAAGCTATCCCACCCACTGCGGCAGACTTCGGAAGACCCTTTTTTTTTTTTTTTTTTTTTTGTATTGGCTGACAGGGAAAAATTTCAAATAGTCACTGCTTTTGTGGTTGTAAAGATGCACTCCCTAAATTCAGAGCACATAGCGTGCTATCAACGGCCAATTAAAATTTTGCAATTTTGTATACGCTACTCCTAGAGTTTTAGGAGTAAAATTATGAAACTTTGCACACTACTTTCACCGATAGCCGTGCAGGTTGCTTGTGCTTTAACCACCCTGGCGTTCTATTAAGAGTGCCAGGGTGCATGCGCAGCAGTAATTTAAATTTAATTTAAAATTCCCCTATCATGTAGCTAGCCTAGCGCTAGCTACATGATGCCCACCTCCCTGCGCTATCCCTCCCACCACTTCGATTGCCGCCGGCGCACTCGCCCATAAGGAAATCCCGTTCTGAACGGGATTCCCTTTAGGGCTTCCCCCGTCGCCATGGCGACGATCGTGATGACGTCATCGACGTCATGCGGCGTTCCGATCCACCCCGCAGCGCTGCCTGGCACTGATTGGCTAGGCTGCGCAGGGGTCTCGGCAGGGGGCGGCGGCGGATAGCAGCGCATCGGCGGCGATCGGAATCAACACGCAGGAAGCAAAGTGCTTGCTGCGTGTTTGAAAAAGAATTGTGAAAATCGGCCCAGCGGGGCCTGAGCGGCGCCTTCCGGCGGTAATGGGCGATCTGAGCTCGTCCATACCGCTAAGGTTAAGAGATACCCCCCTCCACCGACAACCCCATTTTTCCACAGACTTTCATTGGAAAATTTCAAACTTTTGCCACTCGAACAGCTTTGAAGTTACTCGCCAAACCTCAGTCACTTATTCACAGGGTCATTTTCAACACCAAAGCAAGCAAGCGAGCAAGCATCACTAGGTAACAAATGTTACTCTATTTGCCATAATAGGCTAGGGCAGAGTTCTCCAACCCTGTCCTCAAGGACCACCAACAGTACACGTTTTGCAGAAAACCACAAACATGCACAGGTGAGGTAATTAGTGTCTCAGCAGAGCTGATTATCTACCTCTGTGGATATACACAAAACAAACACGGTTGGTAGGCCTTGAGGACAGGGTTGGGGAACTCTGGGCTAGGGGAAGTAGGTCACCGACCTAAAACGATAAACTACCACAGATACAAGAAAACTAGAAATCCCCCTTATTATAATAATAAAAACCTAGAGAATGAGCAAACTGCAAAAATACAGGATGTAAAGAAAATACAAAAAAATCTTTAAGCCAACCACAATTTTAAAAGTTAAAAACAAGGCAGCCAGACCTGGGCCTTAGCCCCCTAATGTTACAATGATGCATGCAAACCTTGCGTATAAAGTAATAATATTGTATGTGACTCCCCCAGGAGTCAACCTGAAAATTCCTGTCACATTTTGGGGACTCAAAAAGTGGACGGAGCTTACAACCAATCAGATTTTCCTTATTGACTTATATGAGAAAATTTAAACTGCTGTAATTCTAACCGTATTTAAACCAGAGTTCCCAAACTTGGCACACTGGGTGACTGGGGTTAAAGTTTGGCAAGGTGGGCGAAGCCACATACAGCCAATATCATGTGGGTTCTTCAGAAAGGACAGGTGGGGGGGGAAAGGCTGCGCATCCCTAAACACATGCTGCAATTGAATGGTTAATTGCACAGGCATACACCGCCTCTGCCAGACTGAAAAATGCATGCCCTGCATCCAAGACAAGTGCTAACATTTATTAAACTAGGAGGTACTTTAGTTTCCAATATGGTTTGCATGCAAAGTATATTTTACTAGACACTTGCGCCACGGTGAGGCAGACCTCCGGGCAAGTGACCTAACCTAAATTTAAAACCTCGGGAGCAGCTAAGCAGAAAAAAATGTGTAACTTACATTTGGTAGAACAGAGAGGAGAACGCTAGCACATACCACTAAGGCTGCATCTGAAATGACCACCAGCTCAGTGTGTAGCACCTATATAGACTTTCTACACACTTTGCATTCAATTCAGATGCAAATCTGCTACTACTTATCATGCAAACAGGAAACTCAGGAGGAGGGGCTGGGAGCAGCTAACCTGACAGTTACATAGTTACAAAGTTAAGGAAAGGTGGGGGGGAAAGGCTGCGCATCCCTAAACACATGCTGCAATTGAATGGTTAATCGCACAGGCATACACCACCTCTGCCAGACTGAAAAATGCATGCCCTGCATCCAAGACAAGTGCTAACGCTGGCGTTCTCCTCTCTGTTCTACCAAATGTAAGTTACACATTTTTTTCTGCTTAGCTGCTCCTGAGGTTTTAAATTTTAGGTTAGGTCACTTGCCCGGAGGTCTGACTCACCGTGGCGCAAGTGTCTAGTATAATATACTTTGCATGCAAACCATATTGAAAGCTAAAGTACCTCCTAGTTTAATAAATGTTAGCACTTGTCTTGGATGAGATGGAATACTGTTAGAAGGAAACGCTACTTGGAACTGTTCATATTTAGTATATATGCTGTATGATAAGCAAATGCATCTCTTTTTATATAAAATCATATACTGAGTGCTCTGATTCATTTCAAGGTATATCATCAATCTATAATTACTGTTCAGACCCCGCTATGCCGGATTTATGTTAGTAAAGGATCAAGCCTTTTAAAGCGTTGCTGAGTTAGTGATCATGCAGAAGGCGAGAACCACACAGGTTTTTGACAGTTTCTTCAGAAACTACACAATCTAGTTTTCAGTTCAAGTTTGCATGAATCCCCCTGGTGGTATGATTCCTTCTGATTTTAGGGTCTAAAAGCGGTATAATTTTTTTCATGTTTTAGACCCTAAAATCATGAAAAAAATCATACCAGCAGAGAGGCTGCAGAATCCCCAGCAATCACTCACCTCCTGGGCTCCAGCGTTGCAGTCTGCCCTCCATCCTCCGGGTGGCGCTGCAATCCTAAAGTGAGATTGCCGGCTGTCGTCATGATCTCACCCGGAGCAAGCAGAGCCCTGGAGGAGAGGAAGAAGAATGGCGTCCGATGTCGGGATCCCTGGGAGGCATGTAGAAACGCTCACGCTGCGCGCATTGCTCTGCATAGAGGCACCGGAGGCTGCCCCGTGTGCAGGTCGTGGTTACCGCTTTGAGCTGCGGTTTTCCACCCTGGCCGTAGCACGGGGTTACCGCTAAGGAGGTTAAAGAGAACCTGAATTGAAAATAAAAAGTCAAAATAACCATACACAGGTCATACTTACTTCCTGTGTAGTCTGCTCCTCAATTTCTTTATCCTCTCCTGCGTCTTATTTGTCCGCTGTGATCAATGGAATTCTCTACCTCCATTTTAAAAATGGCCATTACCCCATAACCGCTTCCTGGTCAGCACACTGTTAAACTGTAATATCACCCACTTGAGCTATAGGGAAACATGGACATTACCTTGCACATTCAGTTGTAACTAACAGCTGCTGATATATAACTGCCAGCAACTGGTATATTTCAATTCTGACAAAATATTGTTAGAACTGGAAGGGTTTACTGTAAGAAGAAAATGGTGAGGTTAGTATGTAATATTTATTTGTAGCTACGTCATGTGTTTATTTTAAATAACTTTACTCACTTCAGGTTCCCTATAACCACCTTACAACCGCCTAAGGCCCCGTTCACACTTGCGTTTTGGCAAGTAAACGGACCGGATCCTGATCGGATCCTGACCTGATCAGAACCGTACGGTTCTGATCCAGATCCGGTCCGTTTGTATCAGGCATGCATCAGGCTGCCATCCGGATCCGTGGGCAAAAAATAGCGAAATTTAAAAAAAAAAAAAATGTTGGGGTCAGCAGAAGGTGCACCTGGTGCACCTGTAGAATCAGGTTCCTCCGCTGTAGGCCTCACCTCCACCTTCCGACATACTGCCAAACAGCTCCAGCACGTCTGTCACTGCTGCTCCACTCCAGACATGCTTGGCCCATGTGTCCCCATCCGAAATGGCCGCTTGGATACGCATAGGAAGTGGGGTAGAACGTCAGGTTTTTGTAGGCAGTGTGTTCTGTGCCTTCCGTTCCCCATTGGTTTCTGTGTTCCTGATGGTGCTGTCAGGCTCAGGTCCGGCTCCGGTCCGGGTGCGTGGGCGGAGAGCCGGACCCAAAAAATAGCGCATGTTGAAAAAGAGTCCGGAGTCCGGATCCGATCGGCTCCGTACTGTACGGAACGGACACGTGTGAACGTCCGCATAGCCTTTACATTGCTATGCGGAACGTACGTTCCGTTTGTACAGTATGCGGTCCGGATCAGATCCGGAAAATCCGGATAGCGAATGCTAATGTGAACCGGGCCTAATACCAATTGGTGGCTCCCCCAGACGGCCTAATGCCGATTGGCGTCAAGTCCTGAAGGATTGGTTCGGAGGGGATCATGCGCACCGATGCGCGCACATCCCCTCTTGAGTGACGGACCTCCGCTAGGAGACTGTTAGACAACAAAACCGCCGTCTATTTACATTGTACATTGCAATCTAATGCAGCCTGTACTGGGGACAGTCATGTCACTCAGCTTTCCACTGGAGAGGTTCAGATCGCGATCCCCTCTCATAGGCTGATGTTTATGAGAGGGGTTCGCCCTGATTGGGTGGAGGGGGGGGGGGGGGAATAAAATAAATGTATTTAAAATTAAATTACAAATTAAACAACTCTGCAGCAGGGGTTAGAGCCGACCAACAGAAAGCTCTGTTGGTGGACAGAAGGAAGGGGGGGAGGGGGTGTAATTCATTTGTGTGCTAAGTTGTTCGGCTCTGCAGCAAGCTATTAAAGGACAACTGAAGCGAGAGGCATATGGAGGCTGCCATATTTCTATCCTTTTAAACAATACACATTGCCTGGCTGTCCTGCTGATCCTCTGCCTTTAATGCTTTTAGCCATAGCCCCTGAACAAGCATTAATGTCAGAAATAATGTCAGAAACGCCCGATCTGCTGCATAACACCAGAAACAAGCTGCATGCTTGTTTCTGGTGTTATTCAGACACTACAGCAGCCAGATAGACCAGCAGGCTGCCAGGCAACTGGTATTGTTTAGAAGGAAATAAATATGGCAGCCTCCATATCCCTCTCACTACAGTTGACCTTTAAAGCTGCAGAGCACTGAATTGTAAATTGCCCGGTCACTTGGGGTAGAAGCCTGTGTTCCTTAAAGGGAACCTTAACTGAGAGGGACATGGATGTTTCCTGTTAAACAATACCAGTTGCCTGGTAGTCCTGCTGATCTCTTTGCTGCAATAGTGGCTGAATCACACACCTGAAACAAGCATGCAGCTAATCTAGTCTGACTTCAGTCAGAGCACCTGATCTGCATGCTTGTTCAGGGGCTGTGGGTAAATCTATTAGAGACACAGGATCAGCAGGCGATTCAGGCAACTGGGATTATTTTAAAAGGAAAAATCCATATCCTTCTCAGTTTAGGTCCCTTTACGTGGTTAAAGGACCTCTGTCATGAAAACCTTACTAATTTTATGTTTACATATACTTTACATTTTTAGTCTCTTCCAGAGTAAAATGAGCCATACTTTGCTCTTCTATGTTGCTGTTACTTACAGTAAGTAATAGAAATCTGACACAACCGGCAGGTTTTTGAGTAGGGGGGGGGGTGTTCTCAGGGTTTTCTTTATTTTAATGTACAAAAGCACTTAGTGAATGGCAGTTGCTCCGTCCGACTGCCAACAAGTGTACGGTGAGCAGGGAGGCTGGCCAGCATCATTGTATCTTTTTCAAGGAGTGTTAATAAAAAAAAAAAAACAAAAAAAACGTCCATACTGAGAATCCCCTATGGAGAGATCGACTAGCCCAAAACCTGTTGGTAATGTCAGATTTCTACTACTTACTGTTATGCTGGGTACACACGTTGCGATTTACCGCGGGATCGATTCGATCAATTTGATTATTGCCAACATGTTCGATTGGGTTTCGATGGATACAGCCGTCGATTTTGCATACTTAATATGCAAAATCGACGTCTGTATCCATCGAAACCCGATCGAACATGTTGGAAATAATCGAATCGATCCTGCGATCCTAATGCACTCATGAAAGAGGTCATAACTGATGTGTTTAGTTTGGATATATTATGTATGATATAGATCCTGGTATATATGAATGCAGTATGGCATTAACCTTAAAATTGTTATAAAACTTCTTCTTATATTGAATTGATACTTAGCAGCCCCGACCTCAGATCACTGACTCTCTTCAAGTTTCCTGAAACTTTTTTCTTTTTTTTTTTTTTTAAAACAGAACTACATGCAGCAACACCATAGACTTGCCCATGTCACCCCGCACCTTGGACACTTTGATGCACTTTCCTGGTGAAGGGGCAGAGGCCGGCAGTGGGAACCCCTTTGGTAAGTCCACTTAACCAAAAGCTCAAAACACGGGGTCAGTATAAAATGTTAGTATGTATAAGTCCCGATTATCCAGAACTCAACTAAAGGTGGCCATACATCAGGCAACTTGGCCGATCGACCATCCAATTCGATTATTATAATTGTATTGGATGAAAAGCGCTGCCGACAAGTGCATGCCCGACTGACAATGAGAACAATTTTGTGACGAAAATTGGTCGCATTCTCGATCACGCATGCTGCAAGATGTTGCTCGATCGGGTGCACGACGGTAACTGCGTGCAATTTCTCAACAAGACAAAACCCCCGAGACGTCCCCCGTAATGTAAATGTGCCCTTTACCTCCGCTTGTCCCCCACTGGCTTCCGTCTCTGCATACGCGCAAGCCCCACGTGGTTTCCTGGTAAGGGCGCACATATGTGACATCACATCAGGTAATATATACATTTAGGGGGACAGCGGAGCTCAAGGCCGGTTCCAGATTGATTTCAGCATGAAATTAACCACCCTGGCGTTCTATTGATTGCGCCAGGTTGTTTTTTTTTTTTTATTAACACTCCTGGCGGTAACCCCGAACGTAGGATTTCTCAGGCCCCGCTTGGCTGATTTGCATAACTTTTTTTTTTTTTTTTTTTTGCTACACGCAGCTAACACTTTGCTAGCTGCGTGTGCACACCAAACACCGCCGCTCTGCGACGATTCACCACTACCCGCTGTGCCCTAGGTTCGCTACATGATTTAAAAAAAAAAAAAAAAAAAAAAAAAAAAACCTGCTGCGCTGCCCCCTGGTGGTTTTTAAAAGACCGCCAGGAGGGTTAAATCATGTAGCTAGCCTAGTGCTAGCTACATGATAGCCGCTGTGCAGCGTCGGGGGGGGGGGGGGGGGGGGGGGCAGCGCGGCGATCGGGGGCAAAATTATGCAAATCGGCCCACCAGAGCCTGAGAAATCCTCTGCGGCGGCTTAGCCCGAACTCAGTTCGGGCTTACCGCCAGGGAGGTTAAAAGCTCTTGCCTAACGTTATCCTGTGTGTGTTCACATTGGAGCGACGTGATTTTGTAAAAATCCTGCATAGCATTACATTAGGAAGAGCTTTTCAAAATCGCTAGTGCTTAACAAGCTCTTGTAGTGTGAACCAGCCCTAAGGCTCAGGGCACACTAACGTTATACAAAATATACAATACTTTTTTATTACATATTTTTGTTAATTAGGACAACTGTTTGCATCAACTAAACATTGTAACTTGAAAAGTTTGTAACTAGGGCATTGTCTGTGTATGTAAAAAAAAAAATTGTATTTTGGCTATGTAAATATATGTAATTATCATGTAAACTTTCCATTGTTTTGTACACAATAATATCTATGAACTGGCTATAAGCCTAAGCTTTCATGTCTACAAGCACATCATAGTTTACACTACCTAGGCTCAATGTAATGTTTTCTACATTTTGTGTATACATCGGCCCCCTAGCAGTCTGAAGTATGTTGACCTGGCCCTTGACCGAAAAAGTTTGGGGAACCCTGTTCTAGATGGTTCTTTACTGCAGTAGCAAGCAACATTGTTCTGCTCACAGAACTTTCTGGAATACACATGCAGGGCTGTGGAGTCGGTACAAAAATCATCTGACTCCCCAGTTTTTTTAAATCAATGACTCCAACTCCTCGACTCCGACTCCTTAGTTCTGGTAAGTATTCGAATAAGGATTTGGTTCGGTTATTTCATAAACTAAGGAGTCGGACTCCAACTCCAGGTACCCAAAATTGCTCCGACTCCTCGACTCTGACTCCACAGCCCTGAACACATACAAGGTCTGTCTAGTAAAAAAAAAAAAAAAATGCATGCTTACCTATTATAAATCGTCTCTTCTATGTCCCACCTTCTCTCCACCCTGTCTATCACAAGAGTCCCAGAACCAGGGTTGCTGCTCAACCCTGCCCCTTCCCCAGACTCCCTTCCCCTCAGTTTGACTAGTCACTGGCTCTCTGCAGTGCTACATGGAGATGTGTGGAAGTCCCTATAACAGCCAGCTGATCAAAGCTCTGATTTGCTGTGATCACATCCTACTTTAGCACATGATCATGACAGGTGATTGATATGCAAGTTTCTGATTTGCCAGACTAAACTGATCACATGCTTCTCCATGGATTCTCCTACACATGGCCATCACTACTGCTAACAGGGCTTAAACCTACTATAATTCACTGCCTAAAGGTGGCTCTACATCTATCAATTTTGCAGTCTGATCGACCACCAGATTTGATAATTTTATAAAATCCGATTGAAAATTGGTTCTGGAACAAGCATGCCAATCAACTATTCAACAGATTTGGATCTGAAATCCGTTGAATGTTTGGCTTGAGCTGGCTGAAAATTCTCAGGCCGACACGGTTGGATAGCATGAGGATAGCATGGATTGGTGGCGTCATGAGGAAGATTCCAGAGAGATTTAATGCTGAAATCAATAAGGTGTGGGGCGGCCAACAGATCACTCTCTGATAGAATCCAATCAGAGAGCGATCTGTCTCTTGGTCGTTCTTGCCTATACATCGCTCGATATATGCGCACCTTTATGCCTCATAGACAAGATGCAATTACCCGTCTGACTGGAATCTGAGGATTATTTCAATCCTGGCCGATCTGCTCCCTTTCGATAACTGATTTTTCCATTAAAATGTTGCAAAATCAATAGAAACAGTAAATCAGAGCAGTTAAGGTAATTGGAAGGGCTACTGTTATGTTCTAATTATCTTTCTTCTTATTTACAGAGAGCGTCACATTTGACATGGAATTGGCTTCTGAGTGTGCATCCTCTCCCATGTGATGTCACCTCTGACACACAGCCATATATTCATACTTGGTCTCCTGGTCTCTCATTGGACACTTGACAAGTGCCACTAGCAGTGGCTGATCAGTTTAGGTGTCTTCAAAGTATTACCAAACACCCCTAATGGGTGCTAAAAGTTATTAACCAAGGACTCAAAGTTCATGTTACATTCAGGATTCTAATTATACGGTTTATTTGGCCAAAGGAGAATTTTTTTTAATCTTTGTATGAACATATTGCATTGACTTCTTTCCAAAGACCCCAATTTTTGAAGTAGTAACAGTTTGGATGACTCTTATGGTATTCCCGAATAGTGTAAAATTGGGCTGCTGTTCCCAACACTTTAGAATAGTAATTATTAAAGTTTTTTTCAGAAAAAAATGTTAAGTGCCTGCAGAAATTAGAATAAGATGAAGGTTGTCTATGAATTTCATAGGGAGAAGTTGAAGATGTTTAGATAAGAGAAATGCTATAAAGCTTAGTCAAAAGCCGTCATTTCCTTTGTTGCTCTAATGACCATTAGATGAAATTCTAGATGTGTGAGGGCACCTCAAATCACCGCATATCTGCTTCTAACTCAAAACCATATTCTAAGGCCCAATTTACATCCATAAAAAAAAGGGTACTTATCCGTTAGCTGGGCGCATCCGGCAGGTGGCGCTAATTACTATTCCCCCTCTAGTCCGCCATGGATAGTAGGGAAAGATGTAACTCTGGTGGAGATTTGTCGCCACCTACAGGATGCGCCCGGCTAACGGATAAGAACCAAAAAAACCTGTCTTACTTTAGGGTCTGCTCAGAGCTAAGACAAGTTCCTCGATCAATCAGGTACTTGTGTTACTTTGGCACTTGTAAGTCTTTTACAGCCCACAAGTCACTTTAGTTGTGGAACAGCAAAACAAACAAGCTGTGTAGAGGATGGACATCTCTAAAATTTGGTAATGTGCTACAGTAGGTTATCCAAGATTATACTCTAGAGGGTTGTCAACTCAGATGAATGATAGCTGCTTTAAACACTTCTTGTGTGGAAACCCAGAGAGGGACTAGGGGAGGTTACGTAGCTCTAAACGGTCAAGAAAATCCACAAGCCATACAAACTACTTCTGCCACAACGATTATATTTCAAAACCTTCTACTGCATGTTTATGTACAAGAATACTGTAAAGCCAAGTTATTGGTGTGGAATGAGCCAGAGAAATCTCAGGTTGTGGTGGTTGGTTAGGATTTTACGGTCTTTGACAATCGGTCAGTCAACTAATGACACAATGGTAGAATTGATGCACTTGAATATAAATGACCAACTTTAAATGAAAGGTTCCGCCAGTAGGGACATTTTTAGCTGAAACTCTTATTTTCTAGAAGAGGGAATTGCAAAAGACAAATGTATATACTAAATGTTAGGGTCAGAAACTACATTCAAATTTTAATTTAGGTTTCAAAGTTTTTAGTTCTTGGCATACATTTTGTTTCTGAAAATGCTAGATATGTTTAGTTCTGTTACAATTCCTCTGAAATATTCCTTGTGTATATTGCTTCATTTCACATGCCATTATTCTAAATGAGCATACATGTTACTCTAGGCCTATTCAGAATGGAACGATCTCACGTTTTTAGGAGGTGTCTTTACTTTGTATGGAAGTATTTCCCAATAGCATAACTGTAAACACACATGTACACTATCTTCCCGAAATAACTGTATATTCTCCTCAAACCTCATGTATGTATTATTGAAGGTGCAATCTCCCTTTTTTTTATTTTAATCGTTATAAAGTCATGTTAAACTTTGTACGCATGTCTTGAAAAATGCTTGGGTTGTTTTTGTTTTTTAATTTTTAAAGATCTGTGAAATAAAATTGCTTGTCTTGTTTGTTTTTTTATTTTGTTTTGAGGTTTTTTTTTTGTTTTTGGAGCTGTGTATATATTACATCTTTGCATATTTCTGTCATCTTAGGAATAATTGATCACATTATTTCCAAAATGATGAATATTTTTTTATGAGACATAATGCATAAGGTGATAGATTTGTATTTCGGTTTGAGAATCAGAACCATTTCAAAGGAGCTTGATTGTAACAATTCCTTTAGAAAGGAGAGGTAGTGTTACTCTTGCTCCTCTTGAAGATGGCCAGAAAAATATTCTAAATTTGAGCACTGTCATTGCAATTCTTGGGACTTTACTTGCTTTGTCGGGTTTGTACAACAACCATGTCTTATCAGCTAGGGACAGCACGTTTAAAGGACCACTATCGCGAAAAAAAGTAGGCATTTAAAATCTGACAGAACCGACAGGTTTTGGGACAATCCATCTCCTCATAGGGTATTTCAAAGGTTTGCTTTTTCAACAGCATTTCCTGAACAGCAGTTTAACTGCCAAAATAGCAAGATACCAGCCGGCCCCCCTAATCACTTGCACACTATTATGTCACTTAGATTTTGCAACTTTTGTTCAGGAAATGCTGTTGAAAACAAAGCCCTGAGAATCCCCCTTAAAAAGATGGACTGGCCCAAAACCTGTCATCTGTCACGTTTTAACTGCCTACTTTTTTTGCGATAGTGGTCCTTTAAGCACCTCTAGAGGTGCTGGCTCCAGCTGATTGGCACAGTTGTGATTTTGCCAGATTTATTGGGTATGTACAACAAATGCATTGTCATAGTGTTCAGTAACATGTAAAATTAGTTTGTTTTTGTTTCTGGCTGTCTTCATCAAAGGTAATACCAACACAACCTCTCCTTTTTAGGCCCCATTCACACTTAATTGCGGAAAAATCACTCCCGTTTTGGCGCTTTTAATGCGGTAAAATCACTGGACACAGCATCAATTTTTCCGTGATCGTGTTTTATTGCTTCTATAGCACTGAAACGTGATTGCCGGGAAATCGCCTGAAAATGGTGCAGGCTATGCGTTGGGCTTTAATGCCAGCGATTAACGCAAATCGCCAAAGTAAGAACGGGCCCATAGAGTATTATAGCACTAGCTATACCCTAGAGCGCTGACAAAACGCTCTAGTGTGAATGGGCCCAAAAGCTGTTTTAATTTATTTATTTATTTTTACACCAGGTGCTTCTGAAATTATTCTTAGTGTTAACCCTTTGGGAGATTTTTTTTTTAAGTTTAGCCCTAGAAAATCCTCTTAGTGTGTCCATCCAGTTCCTGAACCTCAGTACCAGGAAAACCCAAGTGGGGGAAGCACCTCCCTGCAGGCTTTTGGTGGGTGATTGCAATTCTTGCAACCCACTTTTGGTAGTATGAAATGTATTGACTATAGTCCAAATTCTTAGACCACCAGCAGCCAAGTGGTGCAGTATTTTTTTTTTCATCTTCAAGCTACACCTTGTTCTTGGAAATACCAGGGAACACAGGCTCTTGAATCTGTTTTGAGATTTGATCTTGGGATTAGCCATGTTTACTTTTTTTTTTTAACGGGGTAGTTGTAACAGACTAAAATAAACGTATCACCTGATAAAGCTCTCACGTGCTTGCTTCTCCACCAATTCTCATAGGACATTTAATCATTGCTAATGAAGGGCTTCAGTTGATGAAGCCCAAGCAGGGTATAAGCCTTAACCACTTGATGACCCAGCCTTTACCCCCCCCCTTAAGGACCAGCGCTGTTTTAGCTGATCTGTGCTGGGTGGGCTGTGCAGCCCCCAGCACAGATCAAACACCAGGCAGAGCGACCAGATCGCCCCCTTTTTTTCCCCACTAGGGGGATGATGTGCTGGGGGGGTTTGATCGCTCCTGCCTGGGTGTTGGGGGGGGGGGGGGGGGGGGGGGGGGGGGAGGAGGGCACCTCAAAGCCCCCCTCCGTGGCAAAATTCCCCCCTCCCTCTCCTCCCTCCCTTCCCTGGAGATCTGAGGCTGCACAGGAACGGATCTGTCCTGTGCAGCCTCTAACAGGCTCCTGCCTGTCATGTGACAGCGATCCCTGGCCGCTGATTGGCCGGGGATCGCTGATCTGGTACAACGCTGCTACTGTTAGCAGCGTTGTACAAATGTAAACAAAGCTGATTTCCGCTTGTGTTTACACTTGGCCTGCGATCGGCGGCCCGCAGGCTATTCACGGAGCCCCCCGCCGTTAATTGACAGGAAGCAGCCGCTCGCGCGAGCGGCTGCTTCCGGATTAATTAGCCTGCAGCCGGCGACGCAGAACTGCGTCGCTGGTCCTGCAGCTGCCACTTTGCCGACGTGCGTTATGAGTGCGCGGTCGGCAAGTGGTTAAAGAGACTCTGTAACAAAAATTGCATCCTGTTTTTTTATCATCCTACAAGTTCCAAAACCTATTCGAATGTGCTCTGGCTTACTGCAGCACTTTCTACTATCACCATCTCTGTAATAAATTAGCTTATCTCTCCCCTGTCTGGAAGGCTGCCAAGTTCTTCGGTGTTGTGGTTCTGCTATGCACTCCCCCCTCCTGGCCCCTCTATGCACACTGCCTGTGTGTTATTTAGATTAGGGCAGCTTCTCTCATCTTTTACAAGCTGGATAAATCGTCCTCTGAGCTGGCTGGGCTTTCACATACTGAGGAATTACAGACAAGGGCAAAGCTGTTTGAAGTGTCAGGCTGCTCCTTTCTTGCTGCAGTGCATGAGAGCTGCAGGGGGAAAGAAACACACAAATGATCTCTTGAGATTCAAAAGGAAGGGTGTATACAGCCTGCTTGTGTATGGATGTATTTTCTATGTGTGGACATACTGTACATCAACCTACTTCCTGTTTTGGTGGCCATTTTGTTTGTTTATAAACAAACTTTTTAAAACTGTTTTTAACCACTTCAGGATTCTGCGTACGCTTAACTACGCCCCTGAATCCTGAAGTGGATTGCATGCAAACGGCCGCTCGTATGAGCGGCCGGTCCATGTCAGTTCACGGAGGGTGTCTCCGTGAAATCCCTGCAAGCCGCCGATCGCGGCTCGCAGGGTAAATGTAAACACGCTGGGAAGATCTTCCCTGGTGTTTACATATATACGGCGCTGCTGCGCAGCAGCGCCGTAGAGGAGATCGGCAATCCCTGGCCTCTGATTGGCCGGGGATCGCCGGCATCTGATAGGCTAAAGCCTATCCTATCCGGCGCAGGACGGCTTTCCGTCCTGCGCCGCACACAGGGGACAGGAGAGGGAGGGAAGGAGGCAGAGGGAGGACTAGTGCTGCGGAGGGGGGCTTTGAGGAGCCCCCCACGCTAGGTACAGCAGCGTGGCGGCGATCAGACCCCCCCCCCCCCAGCAGGACATCCCCCTAGTGGGGAAAAAAGGGGGGGGGGGAAGTCTGATCGCCCTGCCTGATTTCTGATCTGTGCTGTGGAATCTGTGAATCTGTGAATCCGGAAGTGGTTAACCACTTTTAATGCAGCGGGGAGTGGCGAAATTGTGACTGAGTGGAATAGGAAATGTTAAAATCGCACAAAAGTAAACCTACCAGTGCGTTAGGGGACAATACAGATT